>NW_020664463.1:8704718-8849668 GCF_002925995.2 Terrapene triunguis | reverse complement strand
CCCCCCCCCCCCGAACTCCTGACCCCCCCTGTCTCTTGACTGCCCCCTCCAGAACCTCCCTGCCCCTTCTCTGGCCCCCTGGCCCCCTTACCCTGCTGCTCATCCCGGCATACTGGACAGCAGGGGAGGAGGAGCGGGGGAGGAGCTCCAGACTGCCGGAGGCAATCTGCGAATGCAGGGAGGAAGGGAGGGAGTGATCTCTGCTGCAGGGGAAGCGGAGGAGGGGCTCTCTCTGGCTGTCGGAGCCCCATGTAAGTGGCACCATCCAGCCGGCTGCCCTGTTAGCCGCGCGCGCTCTGCATGGGGGGGAAGTCCGGACATTTACAAATTCCCCCCGGACGCTATTTTTAGCTCAAAAAGCTGGACATGTCCGGGGGAATCCGGACGAATGGTAACCCTATAATTGACGATTTCTGTTTATTTTTTTGTGTATCTTCCTCTCCCTTCCTCTCCTTTTACTAGTTCCTGTTGTCACATAACATGATCTCATAGAGAGGAGGTGGTGGGAGTAATAGCTACCACTGCAGCATAGATGTTAGACATGGGCCAGGGCCATGAAGTTCAGATCTGGGTTCCAAACACCCTAAAATTCAAGTGTTTATGGATCTGGTTTGGCCAGTTGTGGGATCTGGATTGGACACTCTACCCCCAAAGTTCAGAAGGGTTTGGATTCAGGTTTTTGGCTGGTTCCCATCTCTGTTGGGGCTTGTCTGCGTGGGAAAATTAAACTGGTATAAAGGAAGGCGTGGATTTGAAGCACTATAGTTATACCGGTATAACTCTCTGTGTGGATACTCTCATTCCAGTGAAAAAGTGTTTTTCTGGTTTAGTTTTGTCACTTTGGAAGTGGTTTAAGCTAAGCCAAAAACCCCACTTTTATTCTAGAATAAGAATGTCCACATAGGGGAGTTATGGCAGTATAACTATATCAGTTTAACTCTGTTGGTACACTTGTATGAGGGCTTGTCTTCACTACGCCCGGATTGGCGGGTAGAAATCGATCTCTCGGGGATCGATTTATTGCGTCTCGTCGGGACGCGATAATCGATCCCCGAATCAACGCGCGTACTCCACCAGCGCAGGTAGGAGTAAGCGCCGTCGACGGGGGAGCCGTGGCGGTCGATTTGCTGCCGTCCTCACAGCGGGGTAAGTCGGCTCGGATACGTCGAATTCAGCTACGCTATTCGCGTAGCTGAATTTGCGTATCTTAAATTGATTTCCTCCCCCCCCCCCCCCCCCCCAGTGTAGACCTAGCCTTAGTATAACTGGAAACATTTCCTGTGTAGACAAGCCTTTAGACTCTAAAGATTTTCCCAGAGCTCAGGAGAAGGGGGAAAGATGTCTGAGATGGGTGTTCTTAACTTTCCTCACTGAGTATGTCCCCTATGTGTTCTTAGTCTTTGCCAACAAGAGGAATGTCTTCAGTCCTGTCCCTGAACTCCCATAATGAAAAACAACACACAGTTCTGGTGTGGCTCTTGGCACCTGTATCTTTCAATTGAACACTGAGTGTGAATGGCTTCTTGGAAACATTATTTCTGCTTTGATATGCTAAGTGTAAATCTGCTTGCTGTCCTTCCAGATTATAAATATGATCCAGAAATATGATGCCTTTGGCAATTTTTACTGGTTTTTTAAAGTTCATTTTTCCTACATTAAATTTTAGCAGCAGCGGATAGGGGAAGGAATAAAAAGGACAGAGCCAAATTCATCTCTGGTGCAACTCCATTGACTTCGGTGGGCTTGTACCAGCGATGAATTGGTCACCCAGATGTAAACTGATGTGTTTTCAAAATGGAGCTTAATCACAGTGTTTGTTGCATTTCATACGTATTTACTTGCAGCCAGTACTGGCCATTCTGTTACAAACATCAGATTGCCACAAAGAAAATAACCCTGACATTGAAGCTCCCATAAAATGAACTAAAATGGGTTTTTAATTTACATCTCACAGTTTGTCCTGTTTGGTTTTAAGAGTGCCATCGAAGAGTGTGTGTGTGTGTGTGTGTGTGTGTGTTTTACACCACAGGTTTTAACTTATTTGGGCTTTTGCAGAAAAGAAAAAAATCCAGTGCAACTTGATGACGAGGGAGGCAGAACATTTCTACGAGTCCTCATTCACCTTATCATGCATGACTACCCTCCTTTGCTGTCAGGGGCCCTACAGCTGCTATTTAAGCATTTCAGCCAAAGAGCAGAAGTTTTGCAAGCGTTTAAACAGGTACAGGTCTAATGGTGTTCCATGAAATCTACCGTGTGAGGAAAAAGAAAGTCGTCTCAAAGTCTAGTAGTCTCACTTACACTGCCAGTGACAGTATTAGAATGTCCCTTCTTTATAAATTGAAAGTCCAAATTCAGCCCCCTTGCTCCATGGGAGCTGCACATACACAGCTGAACCTCAGTGAGCCAAGCTCGAGGTGTCTCAAGTCAGACACCCAAAAACAGAGACCCCTGGAACTGGAGCTGCTGTTGACAGTGTAGCCCTGAGTGACTTGCCCAAGGTTACATAGAACAGCAAGTGAATAACAGAGCCAGGCAGAGTACTCCGCTGTTGTTCTGGCTACTAGATAACACCCCCATTTCTGTATAAATATTTAACATGTTAATAGATTAGGGTTAAGAAACCTGATGTAATGGGGTTGGATAATAGAGGACTCTCTTGGTTATGGTGACTGATAACTTACTTTTTTTTAGGTCATTTGATGCTTATTTCAGGAGTTCACTAGCATGTTGCCACCTCATTATGTAAAAGGCGGAGGTTTTTCTTGTCATAAAACCAGGCAAATGATAAATAGCTGGAAGGCCTTTGTTGTAATACTTTTGCGGAGTTGCATACTGGCCTCCCGCCAGGATATTAAAGTGGGACCATGCTGATTAGGTGCATAAATAGCTGCTATTCCCAGTTAAGTGAGAGTTGCGTACCTAATTGTTTTTTGTAAAAGAAAGGAAAAGTCTAATTGGCAAATAAACAAAAAAGGCTGTGGAGGAAGTGGAATGTGAATATGTGTGGACGAGCAGCACTCATCAATTCAGTAGGATAACAAGGCTGTATGCTGTTAAGCAAGCAGCCTATGAGAACTTCAAGATTATATTATAAAATAGTGAATATTTGTCTGCGAACAGCCATTTAAAAAAATATATTATCCATGTTCTTATCTGCCATATGACCATATTAACTTGATGTGGCATTTTCTTTTACATCAGTTTGATTTCTTAATGGCGGTTATTGGGTTATACAGGGATCCTTGTTAGGTCAAATTTTGTTTAATCTCCTCATTAATAATTTAGGAGAAGGAGCAAATAGCCTAATAAGGAACTTTAAAGATGATACTAAATCGGAGGAGTTATGAACACCAATGAGCAGAAAGAAAGATTAGATATATGGTCAGGAAATGAAAAAACAGATTCATCTGGAAAAATGCAAGCTGTCATAACGGGGGGTAAATGATGTGAGACCTGTCAAGCATCAGTGCTGCAAGAGACTTAGGTGTGGTTTCCTATAGGTGGTAATGAAAATTAGGTCACATATATTTTGTTTTTTCCATTTTTAGTCAAAATGTTGATGAAATTTATAACTGACATTTCAATATCTGGAAAATGTTGACTATCTCTACAGTTCACGTTTGGATCTCTTGATTTCTTGTAATGTCAATCTTGTCTTTCCATGAAATATTATTTACATGGGATAAACTGCTTCTTACTATATTCTTTTAATACCAGAAGGAGCATAATCCTGGTGTCCCCGTTAGCTCTGCCTCATAGATCTCAGGGGTTTATAGACAGTTGTTTACATTGCAAACATTTTGCAGCGTGATGATAAAGGAAGCAGAATGTTTTAAACATTGTAACCATTTTGCTTCGGGCAAAACAGTCTTTAGTGGCAATAACTTCAGTTTGACTTAAGTATGTGATTTAGGGCTTTGCTCATCTGGGGCCAAAGAGACTAAGGATGGAAAATTTCAGTTCAAAAGATGATGATCATTTCATAAGGTCATGAGGGAGTGAAACCAGGGCATTAAAATGAAAACTATTAAACAAACTTGACTGTAGAGGCTGCAGCTGGCTCTGCTGTAATAGAACTGTGGATTACTGTGTTTCCAGGTCCAGTTACTGGTGTCTAATCAGGACGTGGACAACTACAAGCAAATCAAAGCTGATCTTGACCAGCTCCGACTGACTGTAGAAAAATCTGAACTGTGGGTCGAAAAGAGCAGCAGCTACGAGAGTGGGGAGCTAGGGGACAGTCAGGCGAAAGGGGGTGAAGAGCCGATCGAGGTGTGTTTCTAAAGTCCTAGGCCACCTGTGTTCCTAGATAGTTAACATGTTATTCAACTCGAAATTCAAAATGGTGCTGCTAGCAAGCAGGTGATATCCAAAATACTGGGCAAGCTTTAGTATTAAAGAGGGGGAAAAGACAAAACCAAAGGTGCTTTAATAAGAGCTATATTATCTCAGAGGGAGTCTCCTTCAGTTTGGTCCAGCGGGAGTGCCACAGATCTGGTTGTGACATCGCTGCTGCCGTGCCGGTGATCCAGAGGTCACGCTTTCGTTATTTCAGTGACTTCATTGCAAGCTTGAATAGGAGGGGAAGAATAGACTTTCCCCAAAACTTTGGCCAACCCCAAAGTGAGCATTGATGTGAGGAAGGGGAAGGAGGTAAAGGACCCTTATTCAGTCATGCTGGGTGGTGCTACACGTCTATCCAGATCTCGAGTCTCATGTAGTTACCTTAGATACAGGGGATTATAGAAAATATTTTCAGAACAAGATGATGGAACCAACTGCCAGGCAATGCAGGGTGAGGCCCAACAATGATGCCATAACCACAAATCACACAGGGAAAATTATAAGGGGTGTGAGGGGGAAATAATGATCTGTATGAAATACAGCCTATGCTGGCATAGCTCCCTACTGTAGATACTATGTACGCTGACAGGAGTTCTTCTGCTTACTTAGTAAGATCAGCTCCCCAAACTACTTTAGCGAACTGTACAAAAGCACTCTTCTTTCAGCTCAGATGTGTCTACCCTAGGTGTTCTGCTGTCCCAGCCATGTCACCTTGGGGTGTGAGTTTTTCACACTGCTCTCAAACATGGCTATGTCAGTGGAACTTTATGGCGTATGCCAGGCCTGAAATTCAGTGCAGGACACTTGGCCACCCTTGTCACTTGAATGGAAGAGACAACATTTAAGTCTTGTCTACACTTGTAGGTTAATTTGGATTAAGGTAGCATGTGAATTTAAAAGTTCAATGGCTATTTCTTAACTCCATATGTGGATGCTCTTATTCTGGAATCAGTGTGCCCATACATAGTTATTCAGGAGTAGTTATGTAGAAATAATTATAACTCCATGTATAGAGAAATCTTTAGGCACCTCAGAGTTCCCCCGCTCTGCCCCTGCTCTGGCTTCTGATAGGTTTGATTGTTGCCCTGAGTATGTTTTGGGGAACATTAATTTCAAGCATTATGTATATTTTAGGATTATGGGCCCAATCCTACAAGCTTTACTCATGTAGTGAGTAAGCACTGCTCACTGAGGGCTGAACTGTGCCACCCTTACTTGTATGGAACCGTAACATGCCATCCGTAGTCCCACGGAAATTAATGAGCCTATTTCAGTAGCAAAGTATAAGTCAGTGTAAGAGTGGCAGAATCTGGCCCTGGCTCAGGGCTGTAGGATAGGATCCTATAACTGATGATACAGTAGTAATTGCCTGTGAATTTTACAAAGAAAGCAAGGAGCCATTTTTAGAAATTCCCACTCTCTAACAGCACAGCTATTCAGAATAGAACATAGATTAGTACAGGCTCTGTGACTTCTTTGCTCCCTATGGGAAAGCATGACAGAGAACGTCTATCACAGGGCATAATGAGGCAAGATATGCAACCAAATGCCTCTGATGTCCCAGTGGTGTGATTATCTCTTGATAACTACATCCCTGGAATACTCTTACAGGTTCAATAAACAGTTTTTTATTTTGTTAAGAGAGAGGATGGATTTAGTTTAATGCTGATCAGCACTTCCAGATAAGACGTATAGTTCTCACGGATTATAAAACTACTTTGACTGAGGAAAAATGCTGATAAACGTAACAGGTAAATTAATCTTGGTTAACTAACAGTCCCAGGGCAAAGGACAGTGGTTAAATTATAGCAAAGAACCTAAAATATCTTCCACAACATCAATCCAAACAGCTAGTAAGGAGGCAACATGCATACTAACAAACCCTAAACAAATAATAGTCTGTTGTTGTTGCAAAGATCAACACAAACATGCCAGATAACAGTGCTGACATTGTTAGGAACTGTCATGAATGGCCGAGCAGCATAACTGCTCCTTGCTCCTCTAGAAATTAAGACCAGACTGAATTTATTGAACTCCTAATTGTAGCAGCCAGGTAAAGAAAATTCAGAAAGAGGTTTCAAATTCAAATTTGTTTTTGGGTTTTTTTTTTTTAATGTAACTATTCACTAAAAGATTAGAAAGTTTGAGGACAGAGGGAAACTCAGAATCCCATCTGCTTCATTCTCTTCAATGTGATTTACAGTAGTTTCCGCCCTAATAGTGATACTGAGGAGGAGTCGTGAGACCTCCACCACCTGTTTTCTTCTAGATTCAGTGCCCTCAACATCATGGCCCAATCTTTCAGACCGCCGTGCTGCCAGACTAGAAACACTGAACAGAACAGGTGGCACAGAGCATTACTGCCAATTCACCCAGCAGGAATACTTGCTTCAGTATCCTCTCTCTTTATTGGAATGTGGGTGGAGAGAGCAGTGGCTGATGGCAACTGCTTATCGACTGTAAGCCTTAAATTTATGGCTTCCCCTTCTAATCACACACAGATGGGGCTTTTGAGGAACCGGTGTCCCCAGTTTAGGCTTATTAGCAATGTTATCCCAAGTAAACCTCCCAGCTCAACAGGAGGGTCATGTTTTCTGCTTTTAAATCCATTTCCACATCCCCCAGAGATGAGTGTTGAAGCGTCATCTCTACTGGAGGAACATCTTCAGTCCTCATGGTGGCAGGCTGGCGCCAGATTATCAACCTCCATGCACCTTAAATTCTTCATGCTTTTGGAAAAAAAAATCTATTTATCTCAACTACAAAGGTTGTCTTCATCTTATTCTCCAGATCTGCTGTGTTACACTTACTTAACTTCAGTCTGTAATCTTTCCAGGCGCATTAGAAATAGGGTTGGACCAACTACTATCTGTCTAAGGTACTCATGGCTCCCATTGTTATCTCATTTAAGCACTTTACAACCTTTAGTACGTTTAACCTCATAACACCCCTATGAGGTAGGGAAGTGCTATTATTATGAGGAAATGAGACAAAGTAAATTGTCCAAAGATCACACAGGACATTTGTGGCAGAGGAAGGAATTAAACCCAGATCTCCCGAGTCCCAGGCTTGCACCCTAGCCTTTGGACCATCGTTCCTCTACTCTATACTTCCACTTTGCTCTTACCTGTTCTTGTTGCTCCTCTTCATTTGTTGTTGTTAAAAATAGTTAGCTGATATTCAGTCAACTGCACTAAAAAACATTTGTGGTTGTGTTTAAATTATAGGAACCGAATATTTTAAGCCCAGTACAGGATGGGACCAAAAAACCTCAGATTGACAGCAATAAGAGTAATAATTACAACATTGTTAAGGAGGTTTGTATACCTACAAATGAGGTGCGGTAGATTCATATTTGTTTTTATGGCACATTATATCCTTTACATTTGAGTTTTGTGGGGGGGCTTTGGGTTCTTTTTTTTTTTTTTTTCTTTCCCCAGATTTTGATTAGACTCAGCAAACTCTGTGTCCAGAATAAAAAATGTCGGAATCAGCAGCAGCGATTGCTGAAAAATATGGGAGCTCACTCGGTGGTGCTGGACCTCCTGCAGATACCCTATGAAAAGGTTAGACTAATATATACTTATAGTAAGTATAGGAAGTCACTGATTGGACAGTCCTAAAAGACCTGATCCAAAGCCTTTTGAAATCACTGGAAAGATTCCCATTGACTTCAGTGGGCTTTGGAGCAGACTCAAAATCATGATATCCTAATTCTCTACTTTGAGAATAAGGAAGCCGAGCTGAATTTTTAAGCATGGGTGCCGAAATACAGAGGACATAATTGAAAACATGAATATTCATCACCTCAGGTACTCCAAATAAAGGTGGTGTCTTCTCACACTTTGATTAAGAGATCCTGTACTACAGCAGTCATTTTGGGGGAGAAGGGACAGGCATTGACTAAATGGAACCCCACAGCAGGATGCACAGATTTGGGTGCTCAGATTGGCACTGTACATACATAACATGGGCATTTATATGTCTCAGGACCAAACCGTGTAATCCTTATGAAGTCCCTGCTCTTGCTAAACTCCAGAGTTTTGCCTCAAAGGATAGCATGATTTGGCCCCGATTTACTGATCTGACCACCAAAATGAAGGATCTCGATGTCCTTTTCAGGAGCCCTTGTTTGAAAACTAGGTGCATCCATCTGTAGTAAGCACTAAAAAAATGTCATGAATCCATTTGTGATCTCCATTTACATTATCCTGAATTTGATGATCTGCTGTTCAGACTTTGACACTGGGTTCAGTTCTCTTCAGTAGGGTAGTAGCTGTAACACTTATTCATAGAATGGCTCACCACATGCTTGTTAACGTGTTATTCTAAGTGTAGAAAATAGGTGCCTAAATCTAGTCACCTAAATGTATATTTAAGCACCTAATTGGTCTGATTTTTAAAAGTCAGTGGGAGCTATGGGATGCACAGTACTTTTGAAAATCAGGCACTTGCTAGGAGCCTAAATATGGAATTAAGAGCCTAAATTTAGGTAAAAAGCAACAGAGGGTCCTGTGGCACCTTTGAGACTAACAGAAGTATTGGGAGCATAAGCTTTCGTGGGTAAGAACCTCACTTCTTCAGATGCAAGTAATGGAAATTTCCAGAGGCAGGTATAAATCAGTATGGAGATAACGAGGTTAGTTCAATCAGGGAGGGTGAGGTGCTCTGCTAGCAGTTGAGGTGTGAACACCAAGGGAGGAGAAACTGCTTCTGTGGTTGGATAGCCATTCACAGTCTTTGTTTAATCCTGATCTGATGGTGTCAAATTTGCAAATGAACTAGAGCTCAGCAGTTTCTCTTTGGAGTCTGGTCCTGAAGTTTTTTTTGCTGTAAAATGGCTACCTTTACATCTGCTATTGTGTGGCCAGGGAGGTTGAAGTGTTCTCCTACAGGTTTTTGTATATTGCCATTCCTGATATCTGACTTGTGTCCATTTATCCTCTTGCGTAGTGACTGTCCAGTTTGGCCAATGTACATAGCAGAGGGGCATTGCTGGCACATGATGGCATATATAACATTGGTGGACATGCAGGTGAATGAGCCGGTGATGATGTAGCTGATCTGGTTAGGTCCTGTGATGGTGTTGCTGGTGTAGATATGTGGGCAGAGTTGGCATCGAGGTTTGTTGCATGGGTTGGTTCCTGAGTTAGAGTTGTTATGGTGCGGTGCGTGGTTGCTGGTGAGAATATGCTTAAGGTTGGCGGGTTGTCTGTGGGCGAGGACTGGCCTGCCTCCCAAGGTCTGTGAAAGTGAGGGATCATTGTCCAGGATGGGTTGTAGATCACTGATGATGCGTTGGAGAGGTTTAAGCTGAGGACTGTAGGTGATGGCCAGTGGAGTTCTGTTGGTTTCTTTTTTGGGCCTGTCTTGTAGCAGGAGGCTTCTAGGTACACGTCTGGCTCTGTTGATTTGTTTCTCTATTTCCTTGTGTGGGTATCGTAGTTTTGAGAATGCTTGGTGAAGATCTTGTAGGTGTTGGTCTCTGTCTGAGGGGTTGGAGCAGATGCGGTTGTACCTCAGCGCTTGGCTGTAGACGATGGATCGTGTGGTATGTCCGGGGTGGAAGCTGGAGGCATGAAGGTAGGCGTAGCGGTCGGTGGGTTTTCGGTATAGGGTGGTGTTAACGTGGCCATCGCTTATTTGTACTGTGGTGTCTAGGAAGTGGACCTCCCGTGTGGATTGGTCCAGGCTGAGGTTGATGGTGGGGTGGAAGCTGTTGAAATCATGGTGGAATTCTTCCAGGGTCTCCTTCCCATGGGTCCAGATGATGAAGATGTCATCAATGTAGCGTAGGTAGAGAAGGGGCGTGAGTGGACGAGAGCTGAGGAAGCATTGTTCCAGGTTAGCCATAAAAATGTTGGCATATTGTGGGGCCATGCGAGTGCCCATAGCGGTGCCACTGGTCTGGAGGTATATATTGTCACCAAATTTGAAGTAATTGTGCGTGAGGATAAAGTCACAGAGCTCAGCAACAAGCTGTGCTGTGTCATCATCAGGGATACTGTTCCTGACAGCTTGTATTCCATCTGTGTGTGGGATGTTTGTGTAGAGAGGCTCTACATCCATGGTGGCTAGGATGGTGTTTTCTGGGAGGTCACCAATGCATTGTAGTTTTCTCAGGAAATCAGTGGTGTCACGGAGATAGCTGGGAGTGCTGGTGGCATAGGGTCTGAGTAGGGAGTCTACATATCCACACAGTCCTTCAGTGAGAGTGCCAATGCCCGAGATGATGGGGCGTCCAGGATTTCCAGGTTTGTGGATCTTGGGTAGTAGATAGAATAACCCCGGTCGGGGCTCTAAGGGTATGTTGATTTGTTCCTGTGTTAGTGTAGGGAGTGTCCTGAGTAGATGGTGCAGTTTCCTAGTGTATTCCTCAGTGGGATCTGAGGAAAGTGGCCTGTAGAAATTGGTATTGGAGAGTTGTCTGGCAGCCTCCTTCTGGTAGTCAGACCTGTTCATGATGACAACAGCACCTCCTTTATCAGCCTCTTTGATGATAATGTCAGGGTGGTTTCTGAGGCTGTGGATGGCATTGCGTTCTGCACAACTTAGGTTATGAGGCAAGCGATGTTGTTTTTCCACAATTTCTGCCTGTGCACGTCGGCGGAAGCATTCTGTGTATAGGTCCAGACTGTCATTTCTACCCTCAGGAAGAGTCCATGTGGAGTTCTTCTTCCTGTGTTGTTGGTGGGAGGGTATCTGTGTATCAGTGCACTTGTCCTTAGCTTTATTATTTTTGATGTACTCTATTTATTGTATTATCTAGTGGTAGAGCCAAAATAAAACCAAGTCACAAACAAAAACGGGCAGACAGGAGCACTGGGAATTACAGCACGTCATGCCACTCTGGAGAAAAGTGGCTTCAGCCATTCTTGCTAGAGGGAGAGTTGCCATCTTTGGAAGGCACAGGAAATTGGAGGAGAATTGGTACATTACTGATCAGATTGTGTTGTAGAGGTTTAGCAAATATGTTTTATTTTTTTCCCCTTTTGATGTTTGATGTTTTTATCTGTAGACTGATGAAAAGATGAATGAAGTTATGAATCTAGCCCACACTTTCCTTCAGAATTTCTGTCGAGGAAATCCTCAGAATCAAGTTCTCCTCCACAAAAACCTCAATTTGTTCTTAACTCCTGGTGTAAGTATTTCACATGATTTATTGTTTAAAATAGATTAAGCCGATTTTGAGTCACTGACATGTAATGCCAAATAAATAAATAAATACATAATTTGTTTCTTTTGTTTCTTCTCCATTAATTCTCTTTCCCTTTCCTACTTCCTTCCTTTTTCTTATTATGATTCTTTGTATTTGCTTCTAAAGAGATCCATTTCTGAAAGTGAAAAGCAAAATTGCATTTATAATTTACTGAGTGTTATCTGCAAGCATGATGTCTCATTGTCAAGACAGAATATCACACGTGGCTTGATTCTGATCTCACTTGCACCTCTGTAAATTAGGAGTAACTCCAGTGAAATCAGTGGAGCTACTGTGATGTAAAGCAGTGTGAATGAGATCAAATCAAGCCCACAGTATTTTACTCCTACATTCAGAGTGCTGCTGCTGCCAATGTCATTTTCCTAGCCCGTCACTTTGACCATATCACCCCTGTTTTTATATCCCTCCCTTGTATCTCCCTTCTCTTTGGTATCATACATAAACTACTTTGTCTTCACTTTCAAGTCCCTTCATAATCAATTCCCACCCTACCTATTGTTTCCCATTCGCTATCGCGCAGTCGATGCTAACCTCCGATCAGCCCAGGATGTCTGTCAGCCTCCACTGCCCAGCTTGTTAAATTTTCAAACAAGCACCTTTGTGCTTTCTCCCATGGGAGGCACTTCCCGTAAACATCCACAAAGCTACTTCATTCTCCACCTGCCAACCCCTCCTCAAATCTCTCCTTTGCCAAGATGCCTACAAAAGATGACATGGGTTAGACGGCTAGTATGCTGAGACCACAACCTATCATGGTGACTGGTATTGTCTCATTGTTTCCTTGTACTCCCCTGTCTATCTGTATCAATCTCTTGTTTTATACTTCAATGATAAGCTTCTTGGGGCAGGGACTGTCTTATTTTTTTTTTGTGTGTGTGTGTGTTTGTACAGTGCCTAGCACAATGTGCCCTGGTCTATGATTGGGGCCCCTGGGCATTATGGTAATACAAATTATTATTATTATTATTTATTATTAATTTTATTTATTTATTTATTAACTAATAAATATTACTCGTGTGTCCTCCTTCAACTAACCTAAAACTTGACCTCTTGTTTGGACAGGCTAAGATGTGAAAAGTGTGGTATTAATTCACTTCCCTGCCCTTTTAGTCCGTCTCCTCTTCCCATCTATCTCCCAAATTTTTTGATCTGTTTCATTTGTTATTAGCGAGCCGTGCATTGTCATGCAGAGCCAGGATCTTTTCAACTTGCTGGCTGAGAGGTCTGCTGAGCCAAACCCCACTTTTGTTAGAAATAATATAATCATATGAGAAGTACAGAATCTGGACAGGCCATAATGGCCTAAGCACATCCCTCTAGAATGAATATGGCCCATTATTTATTTTTTATTTCTGTGTGAATTTAGTGCTGGTAAAGGGTGCTGGGGTGAGAGTCCTGGAGAACCAAGAGCTTGATTCTCAGTTACCCTAAAGTCCCTTTACAGTGCTCTAGCAGCGTATAGATCCTTAAAGTGGGTATGAATTTAGTTTGACAATTTTAGGCCTTTTTGCACTTTGGAAAAGTAGCCTAAAGGAACGCCAGTGTAAATAAGAATCAGTCCCTAAAGCTTCTGTTTACCCATTGAACAGGCACATGTTGGGGATTCTGCCATGAGGCCCTTTCAGTGTGCCTTTACTCTGACCTGGAGACTTCTGATCCCCTCATCCAGTATCCATTCTCAGTCCATCATATAAACTAGCTCTGCCATTCTGATGAGGCTGTTTGATTTAAATCTGTTTAGCTGCTTGAAGCTGAAACCATGCGGCATGCCTTTATGAACAATTACCATCTGTGCAATGAAATTAGCGAGAGAGTAGTGCAGCACTTCGTACACTGTATAGAGACACATGGCCGACACGTGGAGTACCTGCGTTTTCTGCAGACAATTGTAAAAGCAGATGGCAAATATGTGAAGAAATGCCAGGATATGGTAATGACAGAGGTATGTTTACTGTTCATATTATATCTGTTTAACACACATACTAATATTCTGAGGTTGCTTTCCTCTGCTGTTAATGCCAGTGAAACATGCTGGCATTATATGTTTAGAATTTTAAATGTTACCACGAATAATGAATATTTTAGCATACATATTTTTGAGTTAAATCTAATTTAGAAAGGCCATCTGTATAAGTACTAGCCGTAAAATGCAAGAGCTACAGTGATGGTATATAGAGCTCTAGTTCTGGGACTTGCAACAGAGAAATATTTGAACTCCATACTCAGATCTTCATTCTCCTGTGCTGTATATCCCATCTACCCAGCAAAATTTACCATTTTGTGGCACTATATTCTAACAAAACGTGCTCCTGCTTACATAGATTCATCCAGACTTTGTTATAATCATTTTGTGGAACCGCATTACAATCCCGAAGGCCAGATTCTGATCTCAGTTCCATTGGTGTAATTCTGGAGCAACTCTGCTGAAGTCAGTGGAGTTACTGTGGATTTACCCAGAGTAATGGAGTTCAGAATTTGGCCTGGTAAATTTCACTGTGTAGACCAGCTCTCTTAGGGCCAAATCTTTATGCCATTGAAGACAGTAGGAAAACACCAATTTGAGTTCTCATGGGAGCACGATTTGATACACATAGGGGCGGACTAGGGTTTTGTGGGATCATGGGCCAGAGCAAGTGGGGGCCCTCCCTACCCCTTCCGCCTGCAGTCCCCCCTGCCCCTCCACGCTCCAGCTGGGGAGTGGGGTCAGGGCGCGGGGACTTGTCCCGCTTCGCCTGCCCGGCTCTCCTGCCAGGGAGCGGGGTTAGGGTGTGGGGGCTTGCCCGGCTCCATCCACCCAGCGCTTCACACACTTATTCATGAATCTAACTGTAATTATGTGAACTTCATTAACTTCAATGAGACCACTCATGTGAGTAAAATTAAATATGAGTTTAAGAGTTGGTAAGATTAGGGCCCAAGTATTATTTTCATTCCTTTGCAATTTTTTTTCCTCTTGGGAAAAGAAACTTAAGGAAGAAAACAGAGATGAGCTGTAGTCATGATCTAAGTAGAGTTGAGATGTACAGAAAATTCTCTTTACAGCAATAAAGAAGAAAAACTTCTAATTAAGAAAATAAAACTTCATCCTACATGGATAACCTTTAATGAACTCTATTTCAACTTTTTCAATTTGACTGAAGAGTTTTAACATGTAATATCAATTGCAAGCCTTTGATTTATGTAATTCAAACAATTCTTATGCATTAGCGCTTTTAGAGTTCCTTCCCTCCTACACTCAGTATCATATAGGTTTTGAGCTTCTCATCATACACAGTTTTTCTTTCTTTTTTTTCAATTTAAATATATTTTGTTAGTGATGAGAGATATTGCCATATTTCCTCTTCAGAATGATTGCATGATGAAAAGAACTTAGCTCTGACATTTGGATCACAATTCCTTCAGGAATTAGCAAGAAAGGAACCATTTTGAGGAGAGGGGTAAAAAGATGACCATTGTGATTTTAGGCAAATGCCTTATCTTCCTATGCTTCAGTCGCCCCATCTGTAAACTGGATGTAATGATACTTACCTAGCTCAAAGACTCCTGAGAGGCTACTGTTAGGGAAGTGCGTTGAGGTTCTTGGATGAAAAGTTGCCATATCAGCACAAACATTATTACAAAAAAAGAAAACAGGACTTATTTGGGGCCCTTTGACCCAATCAATGGAACAAGAGAACTTTCTAGTATGTCTTTGTTCCAGAATGATGTACATTACAGAATGTCAACAGTTAATCCAGAACTGATCATCCTTGTTGATATTTACCTAGACTGCTTAGTTGTGACTTACTCATATGGGACAAAATGCTGCAGCATTTTCTCAGTCACAACTGTGAGTGGGAATTTTTCTGACCTTATGCTGGAGGCTTCTTAGAGTTTCTTTAGCGAGGACATTCAAATGTATAATTTTATGCTTGGATCGATGTTTGGTTCCCTTTCCAGATCACCTTTAAACTGGAGGGGAAATAGTTGGGTGGGTAACTTGGAAAATAAGGTACTTTTCTGCTTCCATTACTTTTATGATGATCATTTTGTTCCACTTGCACTATACTTGCTCATGCAGCACCCTCTGTTTTCTGTGTGTTGTTCATGTCTTCACATTGAAAGTTCCCTCACGGTCATGACACAAGTAGCTCTGTATTCCATTGCCTTATCCAACATCTTGCTTCATGCATTTAATAAATTAATCTCATTTTTCAGCAACTGATCATTCTGTACACAGTGTAGGGGATATACGGCATTCAAGGCACATTTTAGCAAGTGACTCTGGGCCAGGTTTTGTCTAGCTCTTAAATGGGGCAGCATGCAAGGAATCTGTAAATGGCTTATGTAAGGGACAGATACTAGACTTGGTTGACATATGGAAAAATATTCCCGTGAAAAATTTCAAAGTTGCTTCCCTCTTGCAGGATTTGATATGGAACAATTTCTTAATTATTTTGTGAATTTTTTTTAAAAAGGTCAAAATTTCACATTTTTGAATTTTTATTCCCCCCATTTCTCCCTTCTTTTTCATTTTTGTCACTTAGAACAATAAAATAAATGATGTTTGGGTTATTACTTTCCCCCCAACTTTATCAGTTTTGGAAAACTTAAGATGTGGCAAAAGGGGGTGGGGAGAAAAAAAATGAGTGGGGAAAAAACCCTAGATGACACTAATTCTGTTGCATTCAATGGTTAAAGGAGAAAAAATAAAATTCAGAAAATTCTGAACTTCAAAATTTCATTAAATTTTCCAGTTTTTCATCAAAACTTGAAAATTTCAAAAGTTATTTTTTTTTTTTTAAGTTTTCTCTTTCCAAAGAGCCTATTTTTCATCCCTGCCATGTGCAAAAAATGTCAAATGAAAAATTTCAGGCAGCTCTACCAGGTACAGTTGCCACCCTTGCACTTGGGGATGCATAAGACCTGCCTGGCCCCCCCCCCCGCATCTCCCCAAAGGGTGTATTATGCCCCAGAGGGGATGGGGAAAATGCAGGGCTATGGCCATGTATGCACTCTATGCCAGCTGGCTAAGTAGCACTGGCACAGTAGAGGGAGTAAGCTGCAAGCCCCCAAGGGATGTACAGCAGATATATTGAGTGCACTGGGAGAGCTCAGAGAAGAACTCTGTCTACTTGGAACAAAACTTTTCCCTGAGATCCACCAGGATTTTGCTGCACCATATGTACCCTGACTCTGGGATGTGTCTACCTGGCATGTCTGAGCCTTCCAGGATGAATGAGTTACTCCTATTACTCACATCTCAGATATCTATAGCTGCAGCCTTTTTTTTCCTTTTAAAAGGAATCACTGGCCTTACATTAACAATACTAGGATACAGATGGTCTCTAGTACATAGAGAAGAGAAGGATAATTATGTGTTTAAGGCACTGGCCTGAGACACAGAAGACCCGGATTCAGTTCTTGTATTTGCCACCGACTTGCTGTGTGAGCTTTGGCATGCCATTTAATCTGTGCCTCAGTTCCCCATCTATGAAATGGGGATGATAATACTTCCCAACCTCACATCAGTGTTGAGGTTACATTAACGTTTAAGTGACGCTTAGGTGCTCTGATGGGAGCGGTATACATACTTAGATAAATGTAGACATAGAATCTGGAGTAACTCTGTTGAATTTCACTCTGAAGGAACTGACTTCAGTGGAGTTATTCCAGATGTATGCAACTGAGATAATGTACGCTCAGTTAGCCAAATTCTATTTTTCCTAGTGCTCTGTATATAATCAGATAGAAATTTTGCACATTGCGAGACAAAACGAATCATTTGAAAGTGAACACAATGTGGGGTACTTGAGCAGTTGGGCAGACTTTCATACTATCATTTCAGCTGATCAATGGAGGTGAAGATGTGTTGATATTTTACAATGATAGAGCATCATTTCCAGTCCTCCTACAAATGATGTGCTCAGAGCGAGACCGAGCAGATGAGAGTGGACCCTTAGCCTACCACGTCACGCTTGTGGAACTGCTAGCAGCATGTACCGAAGGAAAGAATGTATATACGGAGATCAAGTGCAATTCGCTCCTGCCACTGGATGACATAGTGAGAGTGGTAAACCATGATGATTGCATACCAGAGGTAAGCCTGACGAGACAATGCAGCAACTGAAGAATTATTATAAATAGAAAAACATTTGCAGAGCTTCTAAAAAACAAATAGGTTGAATATGTGTCCAGAAAGCAGTCTCACCTGGTCACCTATGCTGTTTGTTAAGCTGCACAAATGAGAGAGTAAATCAGAACATTTTCCAGAAGTAAACTGTTACATGAAACAATACGATGATGGTTGAGTTTGCCATGCTAAAATATCCCCACTGCATGAGTTGGGAGGTATGAGGTGAAGTCCTGTCCCTGTTGAAGTCAATGGGAGTTTTGCCTTGGTGGGGCCAGGATTTCATCCAGGGTGTCAAGTGCCCTTATTCATAGCAACTACAGGCTCAGTCCTGTAAACACTACCAAGCATAGTTCAACACTACTGTGAACTAAACTGTAAACCATGTATACAATAGAAACCACTTCAAGCCAGGGGGTGCGGCAGCACCCCTAGTTCCAGCACCCGTGTTTCATAATTCAGCAGGAGCTGGCTCAGACTCTACACTTTGGTTGATAAAGTCAGCGGGACTTTGCACAGCAATTGGCCCATGAGTTATCAGTTGGGGACTGGGGATCTCTGATCTTTTTACAGGATCAGGTAATTTGACAATAAAGAAGCACATCATACTTTGTGGTCATCCCTATCACAATAAGATATTTTCTTGGTTGAAAATATGTAGATTTATTTAAATTGCTGCCATTAGTTTAGGGGGGGAAAAAAAGCTTTTCTGTTTACTGCATTAAATTTATTGTCTATTATCCCTACTTTGGACTGTCGAAAATGATTTAAAAAAATATTATATGTATGTTACATCCAAAGTACACCGCTACCTCGATATAACGTGACCCGATATAACACGAATTCGGATATAACATGGTAAAGCAGTGCTCCGGGGGGAGGAGGGGGGACAGGGCTGCGCACTCCGGTGGACCAAAGCAAGTTCAATATAACGCGGTTTCACCTATAACGCGGTAAGATTTTTTGGCCCCCGAGGACAGCGTTATATCGAGGTAGAGGTGTATGTTAAAAGAACATTAAGATTACAAAGCCAAGCATTCAAAAGCTAGAAAATGCCAGAACTAAGGCTGCCTGTGCAACTTTAATTTGGCCCTCTTGTGTGTTACGGATTATGACACAGTTTTCACATGATCACATACTATTTTTTCCACAAGACCCCTGTCTCATTCAGGGAACAGGATGGACAGTGCTCATTTAATGAGCAGCTCTTCCATATTTTGTTTTGTCCTCATTATTTAGTATGTGGCTCTAGGCCTTATTTACTGCATTAACATTCTTTTAATCTAGGTTTTTTTGTATATAATACATATATGTTCATTCACCTCCTGCATATATGAAAGGGCCATTTCTCTATCCTTATTCTCCTTAACGTGGCTGTTACCTTCAACATGGTCACGCTGTCATTTTTTGTCTGGACTTGGCTTCCATGCCTCTGCTTCTCCCTCTTCTCTCTTTGCTGATGGTCTCTTCTTCATTTCCTTTAATGGCTCCTTATCCTTCCCTCTTTCTCTTCTGATGGTCCCTCATGGTTCTTTACTCCATCCCCTACTCTTCCCTCTTGGCAACCACCCTGTTGATGTACCCCAACTTAGCCCTGTCTGTCCAGTCTTACATTTCGAGTAGCCTTTCTGTCAGGCACTGTAGATCTCAAACTCAAGCCCACGGGGCTGCTGAGCGGGAGCTGCACCACCACACTGCACAGGCTGAGGAGGGAACTGCTGCTAATACCCCACCACCGGAAGCTGACTCAGTAGGGTCAGATGACTAACAGCAGAATGTTGATTGGACCCCGCTGGGTATAAAGCTTCCTCTTCCTGTCCCATCCCTTGTCTGAGCAACTAGACACTAAGCCTGTTGCTTCCCAGACCTCTGAGACCAAGTCCCAAGCCTTGTTCCTGCTTCCTCACTCTGGCTTTGATCCTTGGCATTATCCCAACCTGGACATTACTCCTGGCTCAGACCACTAGGTCAGATCACCCATGTTAGGGGCCCTGACAGCTTGCTCAGACCAACCTCAGTCTCCTCCGAGACTTATCATTGAATCCCTGGACTGAGTATGGACATCGCAGGGGTTCTCGCCTTGCCATCGCTCCAGGGCCCTGAGAGTCCACAGGAGTAGATTGTTGCCCTCCAAGCAGAAAACCAGAAATTGAGGGACAAAGTACAACAGCTGCAGATGGGAAATTGTTCCTTGCAGGAGCAAGTTACAGCACTCGTGTTGAATTTTTGGGGTTCAGCCTGTCAGTGGATGAACCCTCAGGAAGTATCTGTAGTTCAGGATTGGGCCAAATCCTGGAGCATCCAAAACATCCAAAGGTTCATGGGGTTTGCCAACTTTTACAGGAGGTTTATTCCAAACTTTTCAAAGGTCATCGCCCCTGTAACTGGCATCCTCTGTAAACCTGCAAGTTTTCACTGGGCCCAGAGACCCGCCAGGCCTTCAAATGCCTGAAGATAACTTTCACATCTGCCGGATTTCCAGTTGCCATCTCAGATTCCTTCTCTCCAAACTGGGCTTATCTTTCCTCCTAACACATTTCTTCTCCCTCTCTTTGCAATTCTACTATTCGTTCTGTCTCTTAGGCCTGCAGCCTTTGTCTAATCTTTACTCTCCTCTGAATCCTCTTGTTCCTGCTCCCAGTCCAGTCTCTTTTGAGATCCTGTAAGTTCTTCCTTTTTAACATCACCTAATCTACCCCTTTTCTCTTTGTCCCCCCCATCATTCTCAGGTCCTCTTTTCTTTATCACTGTAACCTCCTGTTTGGCTATTCGGCACATCAACTGGCACATTTCAGTCAGTCCAAAATGCTACTGCTGACATCATTTGCCCTTTACTCTTCTTCAAATTCTGCATTGGCTTCCTGTCTTTCTGCATCTCGTTTGTGCTTCTGTTCCTCACCTGCAAGATTGTATGTAATTTTGCCTCCAAAGACATTTCTGCTGTCCTTTCCACCTACTTCCTTTCTTGTTTCTGTTACTCTTCCCAGTCTTCTCACCTTATTGCTCTTCATCTGTTCCTCTGGCAATCACCCTTTCTTCTTCAGCTCTCCCCCTTGAGACATCAGCAGTCCCTCCTATCTTCTCTTTATTAATAATCCCAACATCCTCCCTTGTCTAAACTGGTGTCTGTTACCTTGTCCTATTTGTCCTGGCTTAGACTGTAGGCTTTTGGGAGATTGTCGTAATCTCTCTGCAAAATGCCTTGCAAATAAATGGCATTATATCATAACTTAATATATTGAGTGAGTTGTACAGAAAGACGAGCATATATCCTGTGTTATTGTGAGCAGTGAACCACTTTGTTAAATTCCAAACGCTGTAGTCCTGTTACTATGTTGCATGCAGATTGTGAGCATTAGAGGAGTTGAAAAGAGAAAGCAGGGAAGGTGGCATGGCTGTATGCAAATAGCAGACTGAACTTTCTGTGAAATGGCCTTACAAAGTTTCCTTCTCTGCACATTCCAAAGACTCTCTAAATACAAGAGACCCTAGAGCATTAATCTGCCTAAATTTTGAATCCCCATTTAGTGTTACAGGATGATCTGGTAGAGACACCTATTAAGGCTGCCCAACACTTTTGCCATTAATAATTCCCATTTTCAGTTCCTTGTATCTTTGCCAAATTTGCCATAAGAATTGACATTTTCCATCTTTGTGCTCTACCTCAAGCTGCAATTATTTTGGTAGTTTCCACAAAAGTGGCTGAAACGCCCAAGGGAAAATAGATGGTTTTGCCGATGTTAAATTTTTCCAACCGTTTCTTTGAAGTGCTCTGGTGCCGCCAGGATTTGGATCAGGAGTTTGAATTTAACAAGCAATGATCCTGTCATCAGAAATACGCCTTTTGTTGTCCCCATGAAAATACACCCAGATTTGGCAGTCAGAAGCCTCTGAAAATTGCTAATGCTCAGTAGAGATTTTAGTGGCAAACCTCTAACATTTCATCTGCATTGAGAATGCTCCAGCTCTGCAAATCTCCCTAACATGCCAGGTGCATGAGCATGTTCCAGACACAGAGCTAGAGTTCCAGTTGGCAGGATTATGCAGCAGTAACAGCTACAGCTGCCACCCTCTGCTTGGGCCTAGGTGAGATGTACTATGGACCAGGAGGAGACTGAGTTAGTCTTATTTCTTCTCCTGACTGGTATTAATAATTATATGTACCTTACACTCCCTCTTCGGGGGGCAGGCAGGTATCCTTCCTCCGTTTTACAGCTGAGGTAACTGCGAGGTTGCACAAGGACACTTCTAGCAAAGCTGGGTATAGAACCTGGGACCATATTCAGTACTGCCTCCCCTAAACGATATAGCATAGAGCGTGCAGCAGGACTTTAAGTTATTTTTGTGCATCCTAGATTCTGGGCTGCTTAAGGGACCAGCCAAGACACCAGTATAAACTAGAGCGGGTAGCAGCCCTAACTTAGAGCAGTGTTACCTAGTTGCTTATGGGCTTCTCATAGCCCAGAATTGCTGAAACGCCCTGTGGTCTGGCCACTCCATTGCTTCCCCCAACATTGGGCTCTATGAGGTAGATGAAATTCAATGCCGATAAATGCAAAGTAATGCACGCTGGAAAACATAATCCCAACTATACATACAAAACAATGGGGTCTAAATTAGCTGTTGCCACTCAAGAAAGAGATCTTGAAGTCATCATGGATCGTGCTCTGAAAACATCCACTCAATGTACAGCAGCAATCAAAAAAGCTAACAATGTTAGGAACCATTAGGAAAGGATAGATGATAAGACAGTAAATATCATAATGCCACTATATAAATCCATGGTGAGCCCACACCTTGAATACTGTATGCAGTCCTGGTTGCCCCATTTAAAAAAAGATACATTAGAAATGGAAAAGGTACAGAGATGAGCAACAAAAATGATTAATAGAACAGCTTCCATGTGAGGAGAGATTAAAAAGACTGGGACTATTCAGCTTGGAAAAGAGACAACTAAGGGGGGATATGGTACAGGTCTATAACATCACGATGGTGTGGAGAAAGTGAATATGGAAGTATTATTTACCCCTTCACGTAACACAATAACCAGGGGTCACTCAATGAAATGAATAGCAGGTTTAAAACAAACAAAAGGAAGTACTTCTTCACACAACACAGTCAACCTGTGGAACTCGTTGCCAGGGGATGTTGTGGAGGCCAAAAGTAAAACTGGTTCAAAAAGGAATTAGATAAGTTTATGGAGGACAGGTCCATCAATGGCTATTAGCCAAGATGATCAGGGATGTAATCCCATGCTCTGGGTGTTCCGAAGCCTCTGACTGCCAGATGCTGGGACTGGATGACAGGTAGGGTGACTAGATGTCCCGATTTTATAGGGACAGTCCCGATATTTGGGGTTTTATCTTGTGTATAGGTGCCTATTTCCCCCCCTCACCCCCCCCACCCCCGGCCTGATTTTTCACACTTGCTGTCTGGTCACCTTTAACCCCTTTTCTGCCAGTGAGGGGCAGCTGCCCCATCACAGAACTCTCCAGGGAACAACTCTGCCCTTCATTTTAAAGCACTAGATTAGGATGCAGGAAATTCTGAGTTGTATTCCTAGCTCTGCTACAGACTTCATACGTGATATCGGGCAAGTGTGTCATAATGCATATGCAAAAGGAAGTCAAATTACAGTTGCATTCAAACATTTTACACGCTGATGGCTTTCATTGTCACATTTTCATGAGGTTTTTTATATTTGCTGCTCTTACAGGTGAAGATTGCATATGTGAACTTTGTTAATCACTGTTATGTGGACACTGAGGTGGAAATGAAGGAAATCTATGCTAGTAACCACATTTGGAAATTATTTGAGAACTTCCTTGTTGATATGGCAAGGGTAAGTTTTATGATGCGTTGCATATTACAGTTTGCACATTTAAGATAGCTGAATGGGCAATAACTTTTCTGCTTGAACTTCATATGTTCTATTAACCATATTTTCAAATGGATGAGACAGTGAAATGAAGGAAATCTTCTTTAATGGTGCATAATTTCGATTACAGTTTTCTTATAATTATTTAACCTGTTTTATCTCAAGCACTGCCATCCTTTTAACAAGGCACATCAGAACCCTGGAGATCTTTTTCATTTTTTTAAGATAAAGGTATAAACTGGATTTGGCTGGATTGTGGGTGTGAGAGACTCCGTGTATATCAGCAAGATCAATTTCATAATTACTGTGGGTCTAGGAGCCTTTATTACACATCGTTATACGGGTCATTAAAAATGCAATTGTCCTTGGTGCTCCTGTGCTCTCTTAGGATGGTAGGGCTCACAGGGCAAGAGACTATATCCTTGGTTGGTCACCTCAGCTAGCTGATTTATCCTATTGCCATCCCTGTCTGGCCTTTTTCATGTGCGGCTTCTTGAGAAAAGTGTCAAGTATAGTTCCACACCTTTTCAAGCTCCTAGCTCTTACTGCCTAAAAGAGTCTATGGCATCAGGCTATGTGACACTGTCAGTTCGTACTCTAAGCATTATGTGAAAGCCTAGGTTTGGAGCCTAAAGGCGTTTCCTGGGCTATGTCTATACTACGGACCTCACAGCAGCACTGCTGTAGCACTACAGCTGTGCCGCTGTAAGGTCTCCTGTGTAGCCACTCTGTGCCGGCGGGAGAGAGCTCTTCTGTTGGCATAATTAAGCCACCGCCGCTCATTGGGGGTGAATCTATGGTGGCAGGAAAGTGTGTACCGCTGACACAACGCTGTCCACACTGGCACTTTTGTCGGTGAAATGTACG
Source organism: Terrapene triunguis (assembly GCF_002925995.2). Lineage (NCBI taxonomy): Eukaryota > Metazoa > Chordata > Testudines > Emydidae > Terrapene > Terrapene triunguis. The sequence goes on along the minus strand of NW_020664463.1, from coordinate 8,825,245 downwards.
TCAGTCGGGGTGGTTTTTTTCACACCCCTGACTGACAAAATTTTACTGACAAAAGCGCTAGTGTAGACATAGCCTTGGTGTCATCGTAGTTGCCATTTAAGTACATTAAGAATGGTCATAACTGATGGTCTCTGCTTACAAGAGGCCTAGGAGGTAGAATAACAGGTGTTTTTGCAAGTTTAGGAAGATTACAATGCACTAGCAGAGACATGGGGAAGCTTGTGTAACCCAGTGGTTTAGTGTGTGTTACGTGCCCCCTTTCTAGAGATTGAGCCGCATAAGTATAAGAGCCTACAACTAATGCTAATGGAGTTACTCCTTTAGTTTAAGTGGTAGAGGTCCATGCTTTTAATGCTGAAGGCCCTGGATTCAATCCCTGATGCAGAACAACTGTTTGGAGGTGAGAGCTGTTCTGCTTTTACAGCACACCTCTAAACTGGGTGCCTGGCTTTGTCCCTTACATTTTATGGCACTAAATTCTCACTCCTTGTGTTTTCTTTAGTTTAAATTAAAAAAAAGAGGTGAAAGAACCGCAATTGAATTCTGCAGTGGGCTTTCACACCAAAGTAATAGTGCCTCATGAAATAGTTTCTTTGAAACCTATCAGCAGAAAATAGCACACTCCTGTAGTTAGCACGATTTATAGCCTAGAGAAGAATAAGTTCAGATATTTGTGCAGTACAATAGGTGCTCGAGTCTCTTCACCTCTCTGTGAAGCAGACAAATAGATTTTTATTTATTTATTTTTTTGCTAAGTGTTTCAGGGAACAGGATAATGTGACCATGTCTGTGTGCTTCTCTCTTTTGGAGAAGGCCATCAGTAATGAGACCTCTGCAAACCCTACACAGCTGCTGTCTGTCTTGTTTCTGTAGCTGTTCCTACAGTGAGGCCCCTTCTGGGCAATCCAGGCTCAGTTGAGAATGAAGATCAGAAACTTCGTTGGAGGGGATTCTGGGCTTTAACCTCTCTGACTTACAGCCAGCAGCATTTTCTTCTGTTTAATCCCTTTCCCACAGAGGGGTTGCTCTTATCTGACATGGTGCAATTCTGATCCTCCAGTAGCAGCATCCACAAACCTCTCTTTGCTTTAGCTCTGTAATAGGACCATTTTTATAGAAGCAGATGTATATAGGGAGGCACTTCTCTAAACATTCTGCTACTCCAACCCAGAGACTTTCCTGGGCAGAGACCACCCATCGCATTAAATTGTGCCAAGTGGTATAGAGGTACGACACGTGGCACTATCAAGCTCATTTGCACTTTGTCCTCTAATAAGAGAAATTAAACTCCAGATCTTCAGAGGGGAATAGTGAGTGTGTTGTTAATGCATGTGCTGCCTAGCCCACCAACCGTCCCTATATTCTTTTTTGTGTGTGCCCTCCCCCCCCCCCCCCCCCCCCAAAAAAGAATGGCAAAAGGGCACTTTTGTGTTGCTCTCCTGCAAAGCCCTCTGGGTAGCTGCCTAATTAGTTCCTTTCATTTCCTGGTTAGTAGCTCCTTTTCTTTTTCCCCATCAGCTAAAAGAGCATGTCAAAAATGCTGTCTTCTGTTCCAAGCTTCAGCCAAGCCCTCTGGGTAACCAGATTTTCTAGATTGTTGAGTGTATTTGCTGAGACCTGCTTTTCGGGGCTGAGGCAGTGTCCACATGTTGCAAATACATCAGCTTTATGTAGCCATCAGGACTGTTAGAAGGCTCTTGGCTTCATGAAAGGATATTATGGCAGCTCTCAAAATAGTTAGAAAGAAGAATCCTTTGATCCTCTATGTTCCCCTGAGCTAAAAGAGCTGCCATTGGGGGGAGGGAGGGAGGGAGGGAAACGCTTTTCTTTTAGCTGCTACAACTGCCTGTCAGTGGTGAGTCTGGGAACTAGGAGTCTGTGTTATTAGAGAGCGCTAAGGTGGAAGATGGCTAGTGGTATCCTCCGGCTGGATTTCTTTCTTTTTCCACTTGAGATGTTGACCAGTTTTGTTATCGGATTCAAGATCCAATAAAGGGTGGGAGATAATAAGGGGTGGATCATAGGATTGCCATTCTGTTATGGGACCTGTGATGGAAGAAGATGGACCCCTTCAATGGCTTTCCAGCAGTGCTTTTTTAGACAAGTGAGGGGGAAATCTTCAAAGCATTTTGCAATTTAGTTTTGGCAGTTGGTAAAATCGCCGTGCCAGCACCGTGCAGCTCCCTGTATTCCTGTTGGGATCCTGAACGTTGAGCCTTAGAGCTACTGGTTCCAGCAGAAATTGGCATGCAGCTTAGTTAAAAGCAGGAGCACATCCAGATGGATTTAGGTCTGTGATCTTTTCAAAAAGTGTTGATTAGTAACTGAACCTTCGTTTACCTCCACTAGAGCTGTGGGAAAAATGTCACACCTCTACTGACACTAGTGGGTTTATTATCTCAGTTTTATGCTATAGCTACTGTTGCTTTTCTGTCTACGTAACCATTCCTGTTCTTGCTGTTGGGGAAAAAACACTACACGAGCTCCATTCCTTGCTATTCTTATACATTACAATCAAGCAAGCCTTTTCCAGGGTCCTTCATGCCTCTGGGTCTTACCTTGCTCTCTGAAGACTCCCCTAACTGACTCATGCCTATAATGTGCCTTGTATTGTCCATTCATATGGTGTTCTACTCAAAATGTATTTGTATTACAGTAAATTGTTTTTTTTAAGTAGTGTTCCTATGGGTGCTCCACTGTAGCTGTTCTTGCATTCCTGTGCTGCTGATCAGAGAACTTTGATAGCAGTGTCCGTTCGGCCCGCACATGCATTGTCCCTCTCATTGTGCTCTGCCACGAGGCTAACCAGCATTGGGTGAGCAAATCCTCCACCGTTCCTTCTCAACCACTCCTGGCTAGAGACGGTGCTTTTAGATGTCCATTTATTGGATCATTAACCCACTAAATACTTGCTAATCACTCTTTTAATGTCTTGTGTTGCTATTACTTAGGGCTTGTCTATACTACCTGCCAGATTGTCGGGCAGCGATCGATCCAGCGGGGGGTCGATTTATCGCATCTAGTCTAGACGCGATAAATCGACCTACGAGCGCTCTTCTGTACTCCATCAGGCCGAGAGGCGCAGGCGGAGTCAACGGGGGAGCGTCGGCAGTCGACTCACTGTGGTGAGTAGATCTAAGTACGTCGACTTCAGCTACGTTATTCACTTAGCTGAAGTTGCGTAACTTAGATCGATTTCCCCCCCTGCCCCCCCCCACACACACACCCACCCACCCCAGTGTAGACCAGGCCTTAGTTTCCTTTGGGTTTCTTTTTCTTAACATTTATTTTTTTATTTTAATTTTTATTCACCCCCCCTCCCTTGTCCGGGGACCACCTCAGAACAGGGTATGCCCGGTTCACCGGGCTTTAAGAGGTGTCTCAAATTCAAAGAGGCCATCCCAGTGATGGATGGACACCCTCATTGTGTTTCTTGCCTTGGGGAAAACCACATTCCCTAGAAGTGTAGTTTCTACCAGCAGCTGAAACCGTGGTCCCAAAAGGACTGAGATCTGAGACTTAAACTCCTAATGGAAGCAACTCTCCAACCATCTTCAGACCTGCATCAAGATTCACCCAGGCAGCAAGAGTCTCTTCATCACAGCCCTCTACATCTAAGGGTAGTGAGCATACAAAGGCAACTATGAGCCACTCATGCAAGGCTTCTAAAAAGAGAGCTGTGAATCCCCAGAGCAAGCCCTGAACCAGCCGAAAAAGATCAGCAGCTCGTTTGGTATCATCAGCACTGACAGCACCGAAGCCATCCAAACATGGATGGAGCACATTGGGCTGCCTAAGGACCCAATGGGCATAGGCAATGAAACATTACCGGTTGGCCGAGACAAGGACAGAGATCTTGCTTTGGGGAAGACTCCATCGGTGTGGACAACAGCATTGGTACCATCAACGGTACTCTAAACACCCATTTAACCCAGACTACATCACCAACTCTATCGATATAGTTATCCCAGCACTGAGCACCCCTACTGGTTCTGGTACCTAGGCACCACAAGACTTCAGATACTCAAGAGACCTTACAATATCTGACATATCTGAGTCTCCTTTATTCGGTACCGGGGCTGCCTCGGACTCCAGATTCCCCTTCGGCATTATGCTGTGCACCCCTATTCTCCAGAGGGGAGTCAGACAGTGAGCAGGAGGAGGTGGATTCCCATCGCTCCCTCCATGCACCTTATAGTGCTCATTACCAATCTGGACCTCCTCAGCCATACCGTCAGTCTGATTCTCAGCTTCCCTGGTATGGACAACAATGGTTGCCACCATCCTAGTGGCCTTATTGGGATCCATGGCAGGCATGTAGACATCGTGCCTCCCGAAGTTTTAGCATGGCCCACTAGGAACCTATGAAGTGCCCTCAAGAGGTGATGGAGGAACAGGAGGCTGATATTGAGGAAGAAATTACACCTTAGACCAACATCTCATCTTCCTCACCAGATGAGGCAGTGATGCCCCCTCCATTGTCCTTAGCAGAAGGTTTTTTTAAACCTTTTCAAAACCTAGCTAAGAGGGTGGCTGACAACTCCAAAGCGCCAGCCTTCCATGAGGGATACTGCTCTGGAGTCACCTAGAGTGGACCACCCATTGGGATGCTACTTGAAGAAGAAGTTACTCACCTTGTGCAGTAATGATGGTTCTTCGAGATGTGTCCCCCTATGAGTGCTCCATGACCCACCCTCGTCCCCTGTACCTTGGAGTTCTTATAATGGATTCTGCAATAGAGAAGGAACTGAGGAGAGTTCGCTTGTGTTGTGGCAGAGCACAAGGGAGAAACCGCACATGTGCAGACTGAACGGATGCTGCTACCAAAGTTCTCTGATCAGTAGCAAAAGGATGCAAGCACATCTACAGTGGAGCACCCATAGGGGGACACATCTTGAAGAACCATTGTTACTGCACAAGGTGAACTGGCGCGAGAAATTGCAAGCCCGTTAGGGATAATTTTTAATGAATCTGTAAACTCGGGGGTGGTACTGTTGGACTGGAGAATAGCTAGTGTGGTTCCTATTTTCAAGAAGGGGAAAAAAAGTGACCCAGGTAACTACAGGCCTGTTAGTTTAACATCTGTAATATGCAAGGTCTTGGAAAAAATTTTGAAGGAGAAAGTAGTTAAGGACCTTGAGGTCAATGGCAATTGGGACAAATTACAACACGGTTTTACGAAAGGTAGATCGTGCCAAACCAACCTGATCTTCTTTGAGAAAGTAACAGATTTTTTAGATAAAGGAAATGCGGTGGATCTAATATACCTCGATTTCAGTAAAGCGTTTGATACGGTACCGCATGAGAAGTTATTGGTTAAATTGGAAAAGATGGGGATGGATATGAAAATCCAGAGGTGGATAAAGAACTGGTTAAAGGAGAGACTTCAGTGGGTCGTACTGAAAGGTGAACTGTCAGGTTGGAGGGAGGTTACAAGTGGAGTTCCTCAAGGTTCGGTTTTGGGTCCGATTTTATTTAATCTATTTATTACTGACCTCGGAACCGAATGTAGGAGTGGGCTGATAAAGTTTGCGGATGATACGAAGTTGGGAGGTATTGCCAATTCGGAGAAGGATCGGGATATCCTGCAGGGAGATTTGGATGACCTTGTAAACTGGAGTAATAGTAATAGGATGAAATTTAATAGTGAAAAGTGTAAGGTGATGCATTTAGGGATGACTAACAAGAATTTTAGTTATAAGCTGGGGACGCATCGGTTGGAAGTAACAGAAGAGGAGAAGGACCTCAGAGTCCTGGTTGATCGCAGGATGACTATGAGTCGGCAATGTGACGTGGCCGTGAAAAAAGCTAATGCGGTCCTGGGATGCATTAGGCGAGGTATTTCTAGTAGGGATAAGGAGGTGTTGGTTCCATTATACAAGGCACTGGTGAAACCTCATTTGGAGTACTGTGTGCAGTTCTGGTCTCCCATGTTTAAAAGGGATGAATACAAACTGGAACGGGTACAGAGAAGGGCCACTAGGATGATCCGAGGAATGGAAAACCTGTCGTATGAAAGGAGACTCGAGGAGCTCGGTTTGTTTACCTTAACCAAAAGAAGGCTGAGGGGGGATATGATTGCTCTCTTTAAATATATCAGAGGGATAAATACCAGGGAGGAGAGGAATTATTTCAGCTCCGTACTAATGTGGACACGAGAACAAATGGATATAAACTGGCCGTTGGGAAGTTTAGGCTTGAAATTAGACGAAGGTTTCTAACCATCAGAGGGGTGAAGTTCTGGAACAGCCTTCCGAGGGAAATAGTGGGGGCGAAAGACCTCTCTGGCTTTAAGATTAAGCTTGATAAGTTTATGGAGGGGATGGTTTGATGGGATAACGTGATTTTAGTCAATAGGTCAATAACGTGCCATCGCTGGTAATTAGCAACAATGATCAATGATGGGATATTAAAAGTTACTACAGAGAACTTTTTTCCAGAGGGTCTGGCTGGAGAATCTTGCTCGCATGCTCGGGGTTCAGCTGATCGCCATATTTGGGGTCGGGAAGGAATTTTCCTCCAGGGTAGATTGGCAGAGGCCTTGGAGGTTTTTCGCCTTCCTCCGCCGCATGGGGCAGGGGTCGCTTGCTGGAGGATTCTCTGCGACTTGAAGTCTTTAAATTATGATTTGGGGACTTCAACAGCCGAGTCAAGGGAGAAAATTATTCCAAGAGTGGGTGGGTCAGCTTTTGTGGCCTGCATCATGCAGGAGGTCAGACTAGATGATCATAATGGTCCCTTCTGACTTTAAAGTCTATGAGTCTGAGTGACTTGTTCATCTTCCAGCAATGACTGGTGCTGTTTGAAGTCTCCATAAACTTCCTTTAAACACTTCTGACTATATTGCTAGAGTTTCTGGCTTACAAGGTTCATGTGCTACTACAGTACTGCATAATCAGAAGGATGGATGGCCTGACCTGGGATACAGGTCTTTATGCTCTTTCTAGCCCTGCCAATGAGTTTTTCTCTGTGAGATTGAGCAAATCACTTACTCTCTCTGTTCTTCAGTTCCCTAGCTATCAAATCTCCTCCCCCACCAAAAAAAATATCCTCAATTTTTTTACCATAATAAATGTATGCAGCATAAAATGATGAATGTTGTACAAGAATGTTGTCTTCTAGGATACTGTACAGAAGTTGAATCATTCCACATTCTTTTACAGCCCATTAATTGGCCTTAAGAAGTATTTCAGTTCAGCTCCAACCCTCTCCCAATGTCCTCCTCTCCCCTCTTCTCCTTCTTCCTTCCCTTTTGCACATCTCTCATGTCTTACACTTAACACTGTGACATGATGAATCTACCATGTAGCTCACCTGGCAGAGTGGGTGGGTCTTTGACTGTTTTTGCAGTTTGTTCCTACGGAGGCTGCTGCTGGCCTCTGCTGACTGAACAGATAGGATTTTGCTTTTGTTATGGCTGTGCTCGCTTCGTACTTGTCCTTTTTTGTTTGCTTGTTTGGTTTTGGGTTTTTAAAGTTTTTAAAAACTCTTCCTTTGAAGGAGCTCCATTGTTCCCATCTGGCTGTAATAATTGAAACCAGCTCCAAATTCAGCACCAAATGAGATCTTTCTCACTCTTCTAATATAGTAGGTTTATCTTTCCATCTCTCTCTAAAGTCTCCTCCAACTCACCTGGAGGAATGATCCTTTTTCCTCCTGAGTCTGTCTAGATACGTAAGGTGGCATGTGATGTGTGGGCCTACAGTAATGACCAGTGTTATCCAACAAACTCCTTTGTTTCATGGTGAGGGAAAGAGTAGCCAACTCAACTGGAGGATCTAGTTCAGGAAAGGTAGGGATCAGGAGGGAGTGGAGCTCCCAGGAACAAAGATAATTAAACAGAATACAACTTGACCACAAGGTAGGTATCTTGATTTTATATGTTTAATATAAAAATTAACATTTTTGAAAAAGGATTAAATATCAATACTGTGTGTGTGTGTGTGTGTGTGTGTGTGTGTGTGTGTGTTTCTCTTTTAAAATGTTAAAAGATCACAAGTAAACAAAAACTAATATTTTCATTTTCATTGTAGGTTTGCAACACAACTACAGACCGGAAACATGCAGACACCTCTTTGGAGAAGTATGTCACTGAACCAGTAATGAACATTGTGAGTGGCTTCTTCAGTTCTCCATTTTCAGATAACAGCACCAGCCTCCAGGTAAGAACAAGGGAGACTGCAACAAATATGTAATTCAGATCATTACTGGAGTCATCTTCTACTCGCTGGAGGGGAGTGCTGCAACTTTCTTTCCTCCTTTATTTCCTCTCTCACTCCTCATGATTCGCACTAACAGTGTAACGCCTCCTGTAAATATGCCCTTGACAAATCGTACTCCTGATGACCCTGATCCAGCAAAGGACTCTTTCTCCACAGAGTATCACATCTGACTTTTGTGACTTCATTGGGCCTTTGCGTGACTATCTCTTTGCAAGATCGGGGCACTTTTGTTTGTGTTTCTAAAAGAGGAAATCTTTGTGGCCCAAGTTGGAAAGTTTCCCACATGTTTGGAACTCAAGAAATCTCCCCATTTTTTTCCTGCAGTATGCTATTTTGTTTAATATCAATGGGAATTTTGATTGAGTAAGGACTGCATGGTTTGACACACTCTATAAGAATGCCAAACTGGTTTATTTTGCATCCTGTACTGAAGAGTGACGATGGTTTAATTGAGTTCTAATTTGAGTATAGAGGCTAAAAGTCATGCATGTAATTTATGTGGCGCATAACTTAGACTTAAAATCATCCTTATAATTACCCTAAAATTAGCTGTTTACCTTTTTGTTTTCAGACACATCAGCCAGTTTTTATTCAACTGCTTCAGTCTGCTTTTAGAATTTACAACTGTACCTGGCCGAACCCTGCACAAAAAGCCTCAGTGGAGTCATGTATCAAAACTTTGGCCGAAGTGGGTATGTGCCAAGTTTTTATTTAATTATTATTTACTGTGTTTTAAATAAGCCTGAGTTGCGATCCATCCATTGTTTTTTGGGTTGTAGCATCCTGGAAATCAAGGCACTGATAATACTAGAAAATTGTGTTATAATTTCATAAGAACAGCCATACTGGGTCAGACCACAGGTCCATCTAGCCCAGTATCCTGTCTTCCGACAGTGGCCAATGCGAGGTGCTCCAGAGGGAATGAACAGAACAGTTAATCATCAAGTGATCCATCCCCTGTTGCCCATTCCCAGCTTCTGGCAAACAGAGGCTGAGGACACCATCCCTGCCCATCCTGGCTAATAGTCATTGATGCACCTATCCTCCATGAATTTCACAATGTAAGTCTCAGAAGCTCTGACTTTCAAGTCTCATTTCTTCCCTCACTTATACCCCATTTGAATCTGTCCCATTCAACGGGGTTGTTCAGGTGAATGGTGGTGTTCAGTGGTGTAAGTGAAAGTAGAATTGGACTCCAAGCAGGTGGTATTCGTCTACGCTATTACATTATGACATAATCTTCTCATACAGAAATGATCTTAAACTGTGTCAGATCATAGGCATTCATAATCATTAAGGCAATACCATATTCACGGCCATGAAAAATGCATCACGGACCGTCTCCCCACCTGGCAAAATCTGGTCTTTTGTGTGCTTTTATCCTCTACCATGCAGATTTCATGGGGGAGATCAGCGTTTCTCAAATTGGGGGTCTTGACCCAAAAGGGAGTTGCAGAAGGCTCACAAGGTTATTTTAGGGGGGGTAGCAGTACTGCCACCCTTACTTCTGTGCTGCCTTCAGAGCTGGGCAGCCGGAGAGTGGTGGCTGTTAGCCAGGCATCCAGCTCTGAAGGCAGCGCCCCACCAGCAGCGCAGAAGAAAGCGTGGCAATACAATACCACAGGGGTAGGCAACCTTTTAGAAGTGGTGTGCCGAGTCTTCATTTATTCACTTTAATTTAAGGTTTTGCATGCCGGTAATACATTTTAACGTTTTTTAGAAGGTCTCTCTCTATAAGTCTATATTATATAACTAAACCATTGTTGTATGTAAAGTAAACAAGGTTTTCAAAATGTTTAAGAAGCTTAATTTAAAATTAAATTAAAATGCTGATCTTACGCCGCCAGCCTGCTCAGCCCCCTTCCAGTCTGGGGTTCTGTTCACCTAGGCCGGCAGCGGGCTGAGTGGGGCCTACGGCCGGGACGCCGGCTGGCAAGGGGCCGGCAGCCGGGACCCCAGTCCTGGGGGGGGCGGAGGGGGTTCAGGGCAGAGGGAAGTGGGGACGTGGGGGGGTTCAGGGCAGAAGGCTGGGTGTGTGTGGGGGGGGCAGGGCAGAAGGCTGGGTGTGGGGGGGTTCAGGGGTCGGGGCTGGGGGTGTGTGGGGGTGCAGGGCAGAAGGCTGGGTGTGGGGGGGGGTTCAGGGCAGAGGGCTGGGGTGCTCGGCTCGTGGGGGTGCTCCCAGTCCCCTGCCCTGAGTGGCTCATGGCAGGGGGCTGGAAGGGATATGCCCTGTTCCACCCCCGTCCCCAAGGTCCCGTCCCCACCTCTTCTCTGCCTCCTCTACGGAGCAGCGAGCACGCTGCCACTCCTCTCCCTCCCCCTCGCAAGGGCCATCAGCTGATCGGCGCAGGGAAGAAGAAGAGGAGGAGGGGCAGGAAAGCACCACACTGGGGGAGGATGCGCGGGAGATGGGAAGCTTGGCTGCTGCAGGACCAAGCTTTCTGCCTCCTGCCCCCGCAGGGGAGAGTGGTGGGCGGGGGGGCTGAGTGGGGCTGGGAGTTTGGACCGCGGCAGGCAGCAGCGTGCCACTCAAAATTGGCTTGTGTGCCGTGTTTGGCACGTGTGCTGTAGGTTGCCAACCCCTGCTATACCATGCCACCCTTACTTCTGCACTGCTGCAGGCAGCGACTCTGCCTTCAGAGCTTGGCTCCCAGCCAGCAGCCGCCACTCTCCACCTGCCTAGCTCTGAAGGCAGCGCCACTGCCAGGAGCAACGCAGAAGTAAGGGTAGCTGTACTTCAAACCCCACTCCCTACAATAACCTTGAGACCTTCCCACAACTCCTTTTTGGGTCAGGACCCCTACAATTACAACACGGTGAAATTTCAGATTTAAATAGCTTAAATCGTGAAATTTACGATTTTAAAAATCCAATGACAGTGAAATTGACCAAAATGGACCATGAATTTGGCAGGGCCCTAATAATCATTGTAGACTCCATTCTGTGGTAAGGCACAGCCCATAGTAGTAGGTGGTGTATAGCTGTGTCATCATTGGAAACATCCCAGGGAAGGAATTGTGGACCAATCAACCAACATTCCCTCCTTTGCTCCTGGGAGATGTTAAGTTATTGCTCACCTGACTCTCATGCTAGCTCAGTTGTTCTGGCCAGTGAGTTGAAACCAAACCCTGAACTTCCCTGATCACTCTTTACTCTCCTGCTCAGGGAAAGGAATAAGCAGGTGCCTTTACTTACCCTTTCACAACACTGGTCCAGGTAGCCTGCCTAAAGGTGTACAGTGGATTCTTACTGCTCTGCCTGTACACATACTCCAAATCAGAATTTGGTCCTTAAGTCAACTACATAATTTAGTAGTATTGAGCTAGAATTCATTAAGGGCTAGAGTATTCAGCCCTTACTCACTTTGAAACCAATGGGACTACTTGTGTGAATAAATGCTCACCCACAAAAGTAGCCCCAATCTAGCCCCAAACAAGTAAATGCTCCAGAAAAAAAAATCTATTAAACAATTAATCCATAACCATTAGAAATTTTTAAAAGGAATTAAAATATCATGTTGTCTGTGTCAAAGGAGAAGACTTTAATTTTTCTTCTGTAGGAGTTTAATCCTAAAGAAGAACTGTCACAGATATTTAGTTAACATTGGCAAAGGTTCAGTTTTAGGATTCAATTTCCACAAAACCAGTATTTTAAAATCTTTTACTTTGTCATGGAAAAGACGATTTGATGTAGATATTTTCTAAAAATGAGCCATTTTGATTGACATTTTCCAAATTCTTTCTGTTTTGAAATCTGCTCAGCCAAAGCAAGCCCAATCAGTGCTGTTATTCTAACCGCATTTTTGTGGCACTACACACTTTGAGTAGTTTTGAAAGCAGCTAGACAACTTGTGGACAACATGAATAAGAAGGGGAGGGAGGGACAGAATCATGATGTTAGAAGCTTGATAGATATAGTTGCTTTAATTTTTTAAAAAAGTTATAGTAAATAACCCCACCACTCTGAGATGATCTCTTGGACGTTTGCTGCGTCTGTAACATTGCAACAACTGACTCTAAATTTAGATTTCAGATTTATTTTACAGTAGTTTCATTTAATGCTTTTGCCAAAGCATCTCATTAACATTTTGTGTGAATTAGTCTAGCAATTTAGCAGCGTACAATTTTTATTTGTTGTGCAAACTGGCTTAATTATGGATCCATCTGGCAGGAGAAGTTAAAAAGTTGAAGATGTTCTTTGTTCCTTATCCCACTGATTTTACAGCTTCAAATAAAGGACCGAGTCCTACAAACCCTTAACTCATATGACTAATGCTCACTCATGGCAATAGCCCTTCTCTGCTCCCCTCCTGCACTCCTGGTATAGGCCATCAGAAAATTAGTGCCTTTGGGAACTAGGAGCAAACAGGGAAGGAACTAGGGGGCTGAAGGATTTTTGTGTCATAATGTCCCCTCGTGGATTAGTGTGTTACCAGTTGTTCAGATCTGTACCTAAAGTCAAAATCCAGCCCACTTAAGTCAGTGTGCCACTTCATATCTACATGGGTACATAAAAGGTTTAGTGTTCTCTTGTCTGTGGCTCTTTTGTTTTTTTTCCGGGAAGGCTTATGTGCTGCAAGTAGCAGATGTGAGATTGACCTTGACTTTTCTTCCAATTGGTGGATTTTTTCCATATCTTGTGGAGTTCCTACATTCCTCTATTGTACTGTAATCTATTGTATTCTGTTTTCTCATATATCTTGTATTGCATGGAGATATTTAAAATAACCTGCTAGATTGTGCTGTTCTAAACTGGAAATCCAATAAAACAGAGGGCCAGATGTGGGCTAACCCTTGCATTGGTACATGTGGGAGAGGAGGATGGCTCAAAGAACCTCCCTCATACTTTGGCTTCTCGCACATGTGCTGACTGCATCTAAAGCCCTTGCAAACCTTCAAGGACAATGGATGCTCAAGGCTAGCTTCACCCAAAGGGGTGGGGAAGAGATGAGGCCATGGCTCCTACTACTACTGTGGGGTGGAGCTGGGCTGCCACTGAGGAGCCTCACACTGTATCCTTCTTAGAGGCTTCCTTAAGCACAATCCCTCCTGCAGCTCCTACTGGGGCAGGGAATCTCTGTACTACCTTCTGCTTAGGGCAGGGGTCGGCAACCTGCAGCTCCAGAGCTTCATGTGGCTCTTTGGCTGCCCCCTTGCAGGCAGCCGTTTTTTGAGGGGGTGTGAGGTACAAGCTCTGGCCGGGAGGCGCTTACCACAGGTGGCTCCCGGCCGGCAGCACAGCAGGGCTCTGGCCCCATGCCGCTCCCAGAAGCGGCTGGCTGCTGGCAGGTCTCTGTGCGCCCCTTGGGGGCAGGGGAGCAGCGGGTCTCTGTGTGCTGCCCGTGCCCGCAAGCAACACCCCCGCAGCTCCCATAGGCCAGGAACTGGCCAATGGGAGCTGTGATGATGGTGCTGGGGGTAGGGGCAGCATGCGGCGCTCCCCGCCCCCGCCCCCCCGCCCCGCCAGGAGCACGTAGAGACGTGCCCAGCAGCCAGCCACTTCTGGGAGCAGCGTGGGGCCAGGGCAGATAGGCAGGCAGCCTGCCTGAACCCTGCTGCACCACCGGGCAGGAGCCACCTGTGGTAAGCGCCTCCCAGCCAGAGCCAGCACCTAGCACCCTCTCCTGCATCCCAGCCGCCTACCCCAGGTCAGAACCCCCTCCTGCACCCAAACTCCCTCCCAGACCCTGCACCCCCTCCTGCATCCCAACCCCCTGCCCCAGGTCAGAATCCCCTCCTGCACCAATCTCCCTCCCAGACCCTGCACCCCCTCCTGCATCCCAATCCCGTGCCCCAGGCCGGAGCTCCCTCCTGTTTATATTTAAATTCAAATGGCAAAAGTCACATTAAAAGTATTGGTGAGATTAAAGTTATTACTAATGTTCAATCATTATTAGTTGATAAATTCTAACTCTACAAGTAGCTTTGCGTGTGATGTGGCTCTCGAAATATTTTGGTCAAAGACAAAAACAAAAAAAGGCTCTTCTTCTTTGAAAGCTTGCCGACCCCTGACTTAGGGCTATGTTCAGGGGCACAGTCTGGCGATGATGTGCCGATTTCCCAATCTGCAGGGACATAGTATTTGGGGCGTTAAAATATGCATGAAAGCGTTGTTGTTGTTGTTATCTTACTGTATTTGCACACCTAAAAGATTGTGATGGATGAGGAGGAGTTTTGATGAGGAGGGAACAAGTGAAAGCAAAGGTGGGGAAAAATTAGAGCTTTTCACTATTAGCTCTGTATATACATTTAGCTACCGGTAAGATTTAAACCTAGTGTTGTGTGCAGAGGTTGTAGACATGGTGCTAAATCCTGCTGGCCTTTCCTATGTGAGTCTGATTCTGTGCTAACTGAAGCCCACACAGCCAAATTGAAAACTGTAGGTTTGCATGAGGGTAGCTGAAGACAGAACTTGGCCTACTGGAGAAGGACTAGCTGTGTAAGTAAGGGAAGCTAAGTGAGCCAAATTCTGCCTTTACATAATTGCTATACAATCCCATTGAAGACAGTGGAGCAAATCCTACATACTTTACTCATGTGGATAGTCCCATTGACGTCAAGTACTCCTGTAAATCAAGGATTTGGCCCACTGGGGTTGCACAGGGGTCACTGCAGTATTTAGCTAAGCATAGCCAGATTTTCCAACTGCTCAGCACCCACAATTGAAGCCAAATATTCAGAAGAACTCAGCATCCACTTAGGCACCTTCATAATGCTTGGTACTCAGAAGCGTCCATTGTGGTGCTTATTTTGTTGCCTAGATAGGAGCTTGAACTCTTTAGGAAAATCTGCCCCCAGATGCAGTTGTGGAGCACGTTTGAAAATCTGATCCCTAGTGATAATGTATATTGTATTCCTTTTCCTGTATGCTGCTCCATCAAGCACAAAATTCTGCTGCATGTCCACATGAGGAGATAAGATAAAGATTTCTTCGTTAATACAAATAGCCGTACCAGGCTTGACTTTAGGCTAGATATGTGAGCACTCTCCTATCTGTTTTTTTTTTTTTTTTTTTTTTTAATTGAGTGTTTGACCGTTTCAATGTTAGGACCTTCATGTTTCACAGCATGGTTTTTCTGAAAAGATTTTGCCTATTTCAGACCAAAGCTGTATTGGGCGGATTTATAGCAGGGACCAGAAGTTTTTGCTGGAAAATAAATTTAGTGTAGCATTGAATGAACAAACATAATTTTTATTTATTTCCTTTTGTGGTAGCCCTGGGTTCAGAAATGAATCCCAGCAGGTACAAAGATCATACACAGAGTTCCCAGGATATCAAAGATCCATGTGATGATACACTTTTAAAAGCCCTGTTTCAGAGTAAGTTTAAGAAATGTACATTCTGCTCAGTGCTGGCAGGTGGATGTAAGTATTGCCTGAAGAGTTTAAGATCATTACATCTGTCGTCTTATGAGCACTGCAGGAATGTATGTGATCTTCCAGGCCAACAAAAAGCAAGGTGCAAAAACTAATTTCTTATTGCCCTGAGACTTCAACTCCTCTTGACTACCAGGGAAAAACTTCATAAGAGTTTCAGGCTTCACTTACTACTTTTGTCTCCAGGCAGATTTACCTGCCTTCAGTTCAGAAAGGAGCTGTAGGGACTTGTCTCCTTTTGCAGACCTTTCTCAGGCTCTACCCTTCTCACCACTGATACTTTGTGTGCGCTTCTTAACGCCACCTGTCTTTAGCCATCTGTCCATATTTCACTGTCACGTACAGTTATAGTGCAACATAAACAACCAAAACCCCCCCTAAGTTCTGAGCTCAGTTAGACTGGACAGTTGCTGGGCAACTGAACCCGCTCTGCACAGTGACTGGAGATGAGGGCTCTGTGTATCTGTGTTCTCATTGGCACATCTTGAAGTAAATTAACTACCGTATTTTATATAACAGCTTCATCTGAGTAGACTATTATGGGTATGCATACCACAGTTTGGGAACACCTGCCCTAAAAAATCTGGAGGGCTTGAGGCCAGTCCTGATTCTTCGTTTAAAATGCAAAAAAAAAAAAAAAAAATCTTGTGAAAGATCCGTTTTTCCACGTGGTAACGTTGCAAGATGTCACCCATCCTCACGCCAAAGGGACTGGGCAGTAGGCATCCACTTTCTGGTTACTGTTTTCTCATGTTCCACAACCCAGTCGTGTGCCGATTTACTCAGGTAAAGAAAAGCATGTCTGGGTAATAGAGCCCAATCCTGCTCCCATTGAACTCAGTGGCAAAACCCACATTGATTTAATGGTGTGGGATCAGACTCTTAGTTTCCAAGCTAAACAATGTTCCAGGGTCCCTTTCAAATAGCCGGCATTGCTGCTTAGTTAAGCAATGACTGTTAGTGCATCATACTCCAACACATGCTTTTTCTGCTGCTACGAGATCAAAGAACTGCAATATATTGAATTACATGCTGGCTAAACCTGAATATATTATCCCCATTTTCTATAAAGTATCTATTAGCATTGTTCTATATTTCTCCACCTGCAAGGAATCAAAGATATTCGCTCTAGAGGCTTTTTATACCGCAATTTTGCATTGCACACAGGATGTCTGCTAATCTATTTATAAAGGTCCTCGTTATAGCTTTTTATTGTAAAGGTTTTACTTATGCCATATTCCTTGTATGCATTTTGTCTACATCTCAGATAGAGAACGCGGTGTAAAGGACCTTTCAGCAGCAGGAGCATGACTTTACCATTACCATCGTGACTGAAATAAATGGGATCACTCACACAAGCAAGCAGTGGCAGGATCAGTCCCTACATTTTATTACTTCACAATAGCGGAGGTCAAAAAAATCTTCTGGTCTATTTCTTTAGCACTTCCAAGCCAAGTGATGTCAGTCATTACCAACTCAGATTCTAGGACAATAGGTGGTAAGATGCTGTATGAGAGAAACAAAGAGAATTCCAATTCCCATCCTATTGGAGCAGTGGATGCTAATTATAAGAATGCTATTTCAGCTCACTGCTATTCCACTATACTGGTATATAGAATCTGGGGAAAACCTGTAAGGTTTGCATACATGTGCTGTAAGGTGTTTTCCTTCTACCATAAAAAGTTACAAATAGGAAACATTAAACTTGGAATCTAGGCTCAATATTATTGTCTCTTTTTGAAAGGATTATTTGTGTGTTAATACCCATACAGATAGACTGTCCGAAAATAATTCCTTCACCTCAGCAGACTTCATTTTACTTCCCATTTGAGTTTTTCACAAAATGGAGAAGGAAGAAAACTCCTCTTCCATTTTCAATTTTTTTTTAGTTCAAATCAAATGATTATAATATTGTTACATTTCTGACAGCAGGGAGAATACATTTCAGACAAAGCACATATTTTATTCTATTTTAACTGTTTGTGTTTCCCTAATTGCAAGAAAAATTCAATGATGATCTTTTTGTGGAATGATAAATATTTTAACTTAAGTTTTCAGCTGGAAGAAAATATATGTGCTGCCAATGAAAGGTACCAGATTGGCAGCCTTGTGCATTGTCTACACACAAAGCTTTTATTTCCTGTAAAAACTTCCTACCATTGCTACCATCAACGTCTTTCCAACCAGATTTATTTATTAAGCAGTCAGTAAATGATTAAGGAGCTGGCGGGACGGATTTATGAAGCAAGATTAATTGAACTAAATATGTATTGCTCAGTTAAGTGGCAACAGGGCTGGGTGGGAGAACACAATAGCTGTCTGTTTACACCCCGGAGGTACTGGTAATGAGGGAGCGGGAATGTTTAGGGTGGTACAAGGGGGTATAATTACTGTAAAAGATAATGGGATAAAAACCTCCTAACTGTGAGAGTTTTTAGTCTGAGGAATAATCTTCCTAGGGAAGTCAATGGTGAGAGCGCCGTCCATAGAAATTCTGAAAATTAAATTGGACGTAGACGTAGACAAGATGGTGTAGTGGAAGAACAGTCCTTCACCAGCAGGGGAATGGAATAGATGTGCTACTGTGATAGGCCTGGTCTAATTCCAGTTTCTATGGTTCTGTGAAAGAACCTACATGTACATATTATTTTTCAAATATAGACACCCGGCTTCCAGGCCAGGTTTAGCTCTGTTGCTAGTGAGTACAGAGTGCTCTTTTGACTTCAAAAACAAGGAGTCCAGTGGCACCTTAAAGACTAACAGATTTATTTGGGCATAAGCTTTCGTGGGTAAAAAAACCTCACTTTGCCCACCTGCACGTGGGACCTGAATTTAGCTATTGCTTATAGTGACTGTAATGCTCACTGTTTATTTTGGGTCCCATTCTGTCTATATACCCAAGCAGTTTGCACGTTGAAGGGAGCAGAGAAACTGGTGCATTGAGTTCACAAGAAACCATTCCAGAATTTTTACATGTTGGTCTAGCTAAATGCATTGTCAGCGTCACTTTTTTCAGCTGGCACCATTTACTCATTGGTCTTGGTGCTGGACTGTGTTTGTTGCTAGTGGGAATGTGTGTGCACTGGTGCAGGGGTTCTCAACCTTTTTCTTTCTGAGGCCCCGCTATAAAAACTCCCCGGCCACCAGTGCCACAGTAATTGGTTTTCTGCATATAAAAGCCAGGCTGGAGTTAGGGCAGGACAATTGCCTGGGGTCCCATGCCAGAGGGGCCCCCATGAAGCTACATTGGTCAGGCTTTGGCTTCAGCCCTGGGTGGCGGGGCTCAGAGCCCCAGACTTCAGCCCCATGCGGTGGGGCTTTGGCTTTCTGCCCTGGGCCCCAGCTAGTCTAACACTGGCCATGCTTGGAGGCCCCCCTGATACCTGCTTGCAGCTCCCCAGGGAACCCCGAGACCCTGGTAGAGAACCACTGTGCTAATGGGAGTATATGTGTGCGCACCAGCCTGGGAGCTAGTCACATCTGTTTCCCAGCAAACCAGGCTTCCTCAGACAGTGAAGAACACCCCGAGTTATTAGAGGTGAAATTCAGCCTGGTGCAGAAGTGGGACTGAGATGGTATATAGGCCTGTGCTGACCCTCTGCACAAGAGTGAATTACACTCTAGATGAGCATATGTTCTAGTCCACTGTGGTGGGATTGTGGCTGGGTACACAAGTGACATACCAAGCTGCTTGTGCAGTCACACAATCGATTGCATCCTTTCCCCGCACTGCACATCAGTCACCCCAAGGGCAGGATTTAATCAGTTTCTGGCCTCATCTTCTTTTGATTCTGACCCTGGTTTGCAAGTTGTTTGTCTGTTTTCCAAAAGTATTCCAAAGTGGAGCAAAAACAAACATGCTTTTAAATATTTTATGTTCATACTTTAAGGGAGATTGACACGTTTTGAAGAGGAAAGCAGCCTACAACACCTAAATTAAAAATAAATATTTATGTTCACATTTGTTCGTCAGCTTTCCAAAATGTAAAAATATGTTTCATGTTGTTTTAAATAATGAAATGTGAAACAAATGAAAGATAAACTTTCTACAAGCTGCAAGGAAATAAGAAGACAAAGCCTTTGTTTATAGCTTAGATTTCAACAATGCCCTTTGACAATCAATGCAACTCTTAATTACAAATGGAATTATACATATAAGAACTGTTCAAAACAAAGGAGCATTTTTTTTCTGGTTTTCTTTGTGATAGTTTTAATTAGCTGCGACTCTTTGAACAATCATAGCCCTTGACTGCTATTCAGACACTGATGGAAGTTGTTAACTTCAAATAATATCTGTGGGGATGTAGAAGTACAGGGGTTCCCGCACCACATGCTCCGCTGTTAATATATTCTCAGGTATATTGGAATTCTGCATACCTAATATTTAAGTGCAAATTAACATTATCCCATAACTTTCCAGTGATTGACATGATAGGGAAAAATAATCCAGGCAGAACAACATGCAGAAACAATAACTACAAATAATGGCCAGTCATACATTGTGCTTTTCTCTTAATAACCACGTACCCCTTCTCCAAAACAAATAGAAGTTGGGGGTGGGGGGGCAAACTGGGCTGTCATGTGAAAGCAGCTTCTCTTGACACTGGCGATGAATGGGTTGTGCAGCTGCTGGGAAATGCATCTTCCCATATTTGGCACAACACCACTACTTAATTCCCCAAGGCAAACTCTCTTTTAAGGAAAGTGTCTACCAGAGATGCAAGTCTATTCAAGGGGAGCTGCACCTCCTGCACCAGTTTGGCTCAGCTGCCTGTGCTCCAGACACAAGCACGGGTTAGGCATTGGGATATGCTAGTGTGGAGTCTTGCAGAGTCCTATTGAAATCAATGGGTCTCAGCACTAATAGGTCCCACTGCAGCATTGGGGATGTGGAAGGTAGAGCAATCTTGCTCTAGTCCAGAATATCATTAGTTCAGTTCCATACCAGGATTTGGGTTTATTCCAAGTGCTGGCATTGCAGTATAGTACTTGGGGAGAGGGGGAGGTCCCTGTTGGTCTTCAGAGATGCATTGTCCTTGCCAACGGTAACGGGGCGATGACTCACCAGTGCGGTGCCTCCTGCTGGTCGTTCTGGGAATTAGCTCTTGTCCAGGTCCGGAGCGCCCTCTGCTGGGCGATGTCTTGCTTGCTGCTAGCCCTGGTGTCCCTCCCGGACCCTGGTGCCCCTTCTCTCAGGGTTCTGCCCCCTGCGGTACACCACAGTCTCTCTGGGTCTCCCCTCCCCAGGGAACCCCCAACCCATTATCCTCACCTCGCCTCAGTCTTGGGCTAATGCCAGTCACCATCTAGCCCCCACTCACTGGGGCGGACTGCAGTATAATTGGCAAGGAGGGTTTGGACCTGCTGCCTCTGCCTGCCCTTGGGCTGCCCTCTGCAACCCCAGTACCTTTTCTGGCCTTTAGTAAGGCCTGCAGCCTGAGGGTTTTCCAGGCTGGAGCTCCCCAGCCCCGCTGGCCTTCCCCCAGCCCTGCTCCACTCTGGGTACCTTGCTCAGCAGCCAGTCCCCTCCCTCTCAACAGCTAGAGAGAGACTGACTTAGCTCCAGCCTAGCAGCCCCTTTATAGGGCCAGCTGTGGCCTGATTGGGGCATGGCCCCAGCTTAGGCTACTTTCCCAATCAGCCTAGGTTTTTCTCTCAGCCCCGGCCCTCTCCAAGGCTGCTTTTACCCCTCCGGGCAGACCACCCCACTACACCAACATATACCCTGATACAATAAAGCATTTAAATGCCTGCATAACTTTAAGCATGTATGTAGTACTTTTGAGGCTGATGCATACGCACTGAAGTCAACAGAAACACTCCCACTGACTTCAGTGGGGTTTGGATCAGGCGCAGTGGTACTTCTCGCATGATCAAAGCTGTACATGTATTTAAATGCTTTGCAGGATCAGGACCACGTTCTATCTCTCAGTAATGTGTACTAACTATGCTAGAAAACATTAATCTTATTACAAAATGCTTTGGGAATACCTTGAGTATCAAAGAAATCAAACACTTCAGAATTGCTCACTCAGGTTTTAAGTACTTACTTCAAAGGCAATGTTGGTGTAATAAGAAAAATAGGCAGCTTTTAGTTACTGGTTTATTTACCTGAAGAACACTAGCAATCTAGAATATTTTTTCTGTTGCTCAGACATTTATTAAGGATAACACTGTGCTATGGAAATTAAGTAAAGTCGTAAATAGAACTAATAGGCAGCAAGGGAGTGATTCCTAACTTTTCAAGCACGTCAGCAAATCTGCCTCCTATTGTCGCTGTGTCTACCTGACATTACTTGTTGAACCTCAAACATTCCACACAGACACTTAAAAGAATGCCACTCTGGTCCATTGCAGCATGGAGGGATCTGTGTAACCCAGACTTCCTGCGTAGAAGATAGTACATCAGAATTATTTATGGCATTCCCCTTTTTTTGAAAAGGCCGTCACAATTAACATGGCATTAGCTGAACTATCGGTGCCTTGTAGGAACTGGTGCAAGATTTCTCTACCTCTTACCTTCAAGCTTAAAAATCAACTTGTATAGTTCTTTGGCTATTTATTAATTATTACTCTTTTGCATTGTGGTAGAACCCAGGAGCCTCAGTCATTGATCAGGACTGCATTGTGCCAGGCATTGTACAATATGATCACATAAAGGGTAGAAGTGGGCGGGGGGAACAAACGAAGCTGGAGTCCTTTTATATGTCTAAGTAGTTTAAGTGCATAAAACATGCAGGCAACACTGGGATATATGGGGTACATGCATATCTATATCTAAGAAGACTAAAAAGAATTTTCAAATTTACTCTTAAATGGATAAGTAGCTACTGAAATAATAATTGCTAATTTTGCTGCTGTTGCTAATGTCTTTGTAATTGATTTCATCTGAATCATTTCAATTGATTCATTCTTTAAAGCAGAGGTGTACCTTTTACCTATGAGAAATAAGAAATCATGGACCAGATCCTCAGCTGGTATAAATTGGTGTAGCTTTATTAACTTAAATAGTGCTACACTGATTAACACCAGGTGAGGATCTGGCCCTTATTTTTAAAGGGTGAAATCCTGGCCCCACTGAAGTCAAGGGCAAAAGGCTCCTTGTATGGGATCTGGATTTCACCCAAAATGATTTACAAAGGACCCGAAAGCATTCTTTATTGTAAATGTTGTCTTCTGCTTAAAGCAAAGAACCGTGGGATTGCAATTCCGGTGGATTTAGACAGCCAGGTAAATACCCTGTTCATGAAGAGTCATTCCAATATGGTGCAGAGAGCGGCCATGGGATGGAGAATGTCTGCCCGCAGTGGACCTCGTTTTAAAGAAGCTCTTGGAGGGCCTGCCTGGGATTACAGGAATATAATTGAAAAACTGCAGGTATGGTAGCAAATGCCTGATGCTGTGTGCGTGACCATGCGTTTTGTCTAGATATGTTCGTGACAGTAAGAACAACCCAAGGACAGAGGGCAAGGGGCACTCTGATATCTAGCAGTGAGAGTCAGCTGGCCTGAGCAGCTCAGTATATCTCAACTCGCTATTGTTATAATCTCTGTCTAAAAGATGTCGTGTAATATGCACATTGTTTTGGTGAAATTTGGGGCTGTGGGAGTGTGTTGGGGTCATCTTGCTGTTGTAACCAAGCTGGTGGAAGCCCGAGTGGGGTTGGGGGGTGTAGACAAGCTGCTGGGGTCAGAGCTGCTGAGCCAGGGCTGTCTAAGCACCCAGATATGCAGGGTGTGACCTGCATCCCTCTTCCTGATGTGAGCATCCCAGGTTGGGAGCTACAGCAGCAAAACATTGTGAGACGCCCAGGATTGCAGGGCTAGTGGTGACACAGCCCCTCCCTGGTCTGGATTGCTCCCCTGAACCCTGATTGGACCATCACAATGTTGTATACACCTATTCAAAGGGAAGCCAACACCTTGGGCCTTGCACTCCTATGACCTAATTCAGCCCCCACAGGAGTCAATGGGAGTCTTTTGCCCCTGGGCGATTATGATTGCCAGAGCATAGCAAGACCAGCCAGGTCTTATTTCTCATGACCATGCCCCTACTGCAGGTGCAAAAAGTTAAGAGTGGTGTAGGAGTCGCTACAGTGCTTCTGTATCACTGGAGGATCCCCCTGTGCTGGGAGATCATCCTGTGGTGTGAGATGTACTGGCTTTAGAGACACTGTATACTCCAAAGAGCTTAGAACCTTGTCGGCGTGGTACAGTAACGCACACTAGAGGGTTGTGGTTTCTAAAGCGCGGCAGCGTGTTGTGCACTAACTGGCCCGGCAGTCCTGCTGGCACAGACTAAAAGTTCCCTGGTGCACGTCAACATGGTGCTCTTTGGAAAGGGATTATGTTAATGTGCACTAGGGAACCTTTAATGCACCCCAGCAGGATCTACATGTGCCAGTTAGCATGAAACACATTGGCACCCTTTAGAAGTCACACCCTTCCAGTGCACGTTGCTGTGCCTTGTAGACAAGAGGTAAGTATAAAACTAAGAGACAACAGGTGGATACAGACAGACAGGGGAGTATAAGGAAAAAAAGATGCAAGGCAGGGGCTTCAGCACACTGGTTTCCTAACCATTGTCAAGTTTTTTGTAGGCACCATGGTAAGGAGAGTTTTGAAGGAGGGCAGTTAGGTAGTTCTGTGGAAGTTTGTGGGAAGCTGCTGGCAAGTGTGATGGGCAGCAAAGGAGAATGCCAAACAAGCACCTCCAGGCTATGTAACAAGTGGGTGGGAAGACTGGCACCATGGGTTGATGGGAGGCGGGATGACAAATGACAACAAATATTTGTCCGATATTTCGTTCACATAATATGAAATTCATCAACTAAGTCATTCAAGTGTGATTGGACCAGCTTTTGCCATAATTGACCTTCTTCTTCTGCTTCTTTATTTAGGATGTAGTCTCCTCCTTGGAACAGCAGTTCACCCCCATGATGCAGGCTGAATTCTCAGTGTTGGTTGATGTATTGCATAGCCCTGAACTTCTCTTTCCTGAGGGGAGTGATGCAAGAATAAGATGTGGTGCTTTCTTGTCCAAGTAAGTGGCACAGAAAGTGTCCTGTTTATTTTTTTTCTGAAAAGACGACAGAGATAACATTTTCAGAAGCGCTTAAGTCCCACTTACAAAAGGCACTTAGGAGTCCAAGTCTCACTGATACCCTTTATTTATATATATTTTTGTTACATAGTTTACGTGTCCCATTAGTAAGGGAGTTGTATGTGTGACATGATTAAAACGAAAACCCTTGTGGCTTGCTGAAATTAAGACAGTCTCAACAAATTTCTGTTTTCCTAATCACCATTTATGTTAAATTGCCCCCAAATACATTGCAAGGTCTCAGACATTCCATGTTAGAAGGGTGTGTTTTTAATTCATATTCTTTGGGGGCATGCTGAGCTACCTTTTGAGACAAAGTAAATAAATCCTTTGGTTTTATTTTAAATTGCAAACTCTGAAATAGCTCTTCTAAATGTACATTTCACTGGTGCCTTTGCATGGTTTTGAATTATAGGTGGTTTTATTTGCAGTTTGGGCATTGGAAGAGAGCCGTTCGGTTTTGCTTTATTAGTCCTTAGTGAGATGCCCTATTTGCCCTTGAGGAACTGTATAATTTAGAGGTAACTTGAGGGCACTGAAAATTTGGCAGGTTTCCTGATTCCTCAGCTTTTTGCACATTCTGCACAGGTAGCGTTATATACTTCATATGTTTCCCCCTTCCCCCCCCTCCCCCAAAAAAAGACTAAATGTTGCATTTTTTTGTCCCTTGTGTCAAAACTTTCACTGGAAGTTAATGGGAATTTTGAATGAGTAAAGACTGCAGGATTTGGCCTATGGTGTACAAGGAATACATTTTCTTTTAAATGATCTACTGTTGCCCAGTGATACTTTGCAATACTATATAAATGGCACTATTAATATGCAGTCATTTTAAAATTATGGTTAATAATAATATGACTTACATTTAGACCATGATGAGCTCATCTCACGAGCCTGGTCATCACTTGAATGGGAGACTTCCAAAGAAATCCTGGCATGCTGCAGGAAGTGATATTAGTAGTGAACCCAGCATGATGATAGGGGGCATGGTGTTATGGCTGATTCTCTCTTTTGGATTAGATGTAAATGATGCTTTATGCAAGAATATGTATATTCGCTCCGGTGTTTTTGCTCAATTCTGATTTGAGCAATATTGTTTTGCCTTCCTAAACTCCTATTGCAGTTTTATTTGGATGCAGAATTCTACTTTACTTCCTGCCCTAAACTGCCCTGCAGAGTTCCTGTGTGCACTTAAACAGCTGCTGCATTCCATCCAGAGGTGACTGCATTTCTGTGCTGAGCAAAGTGATTCTATTACAAAAATTTTTGTAAATTACTTTGGATCATTGTGGGTGGAAACCACTCGATAATTGTAGAATAAGTATTATTACTACCATGAAACTTAAAGTTCCTTTTGAAGTTTGTAGGATAAATGATGGGCACTGCAGGTAACGTAATAATTTTTAGAAAAACATAGGCCCAGGTGGCAGAATTTGGATCCTGGTCTGGATTTCAAACCCTCTAAAATGTAGATGTATTTGGATCTGGGATTCTCTTTCTGCTCGTTACTTAGGCACCTGCAGCAAAATTCAGTGCAGACTCCAAACACCCTCAAAGGCCAAGAGAGTTTGGGTTGGGGCCCATTTCTTTTTCATGGTACCTACCTGGTCTACTTGTATTTCCTTCAGGAAAAATATGGTAACAAACAAACAATTTCTGTATAACGTGCATGTTGTCTGGCTTGGAGATAAGGTGCAATACTCTATATAAGGTCTAATGTTTTACTTTAAGGTTGATTAATCACACAAAGAAGCTAATGGAGAAAGAAGAAAAACTTTGCATTAAAATTCTTCAGACATTACGGGAAATGCTCGACAAGAAAGACAGCTTTGCGGAAGAGGTACTGCTGCCCTTTTAATATTAAAAATAAAACTTTCATCATGGCATTTTCAGCAGAATGTTATAACTCTTAACTCCTCACATGTTACAGGTAATACATTGTCTCTGAAACACAAGTTACATCATAGAAATTTAGTCCCCTTTTCCTGACACTCCTGGCCCATCGCAGTCCACGTGTTGACTAGAGTCAGTTTCAAGTGTCCAATTCATCCTTTCTCCCTCCCGCCTGGGATCCCAGCCCTTTATAGTCAGTAAGCATTTTTGCAGCTGAAGGTGTGGTAGGAAGTAGGTAATGTTTAATGAGATGTACCACCTGGGGGGTGGGGGGGGAGTGAAATCGACTCTATGCTCTCTACAATGCCTACTGATTTCTGTATCTGCTAACATCCCCCTTGTTTAGCTCCAGAACTATTTCTTCTCTCAACATCTAGGTTTCCAAATGCCCCTTTGATCTTACATGCACCTTAGGGTCATGGTGACTGGACCCTGGTTTTCATAACAATTGGTCCATGGCTAGAGGTTTTAAACTCATTCAAAATCCATCTGTCTTGACAAATTTTTCACGTATAGTTGTATAGTTTCCTCTCACTGGTATTTCTTATCATTCATTCTTGATATTAATGCTACTTTATATTAAAATGAATCATAGTGATTAATTCATCTGTCACAGAAATCATTTATGTTTGTCAAAATCAGCACCTATAGTCAAGTATATACACTGGAATCACTTTAAGAAAAATTGTTGACCTCATTTCTCCTCTCCTTGCCCCCATGCGCCGGTATGTTCAGATTTTGATATTATGCTGGTCATCCATTTTACAGTACCTAGCAGAATTATCAATCAGGATATACCAGGTAGTTTAATTTTGAATATAACACTCCTAATGATGAAGGGAAGATTTTGTGTGTAGCGAGATGGGTACATATTTCTGGGTCATTTGGATTTTACACCTTAAGTTCCATGTCTCAGTACTGTCATAAGACAACAATACTTCAGTTTCTTCTCTTATGGTAGATAAGGCATATATGAGAAATATGGTGTATTCACAGTGTATGTGTTTTGATTATACACTGTTTTGATTTCAACATATGTCACACAAAAAGAACATTTTGCCCAGGCTCTAGGCAGCCTAGTAGATAGTTTAAAAAAACAACAACAACCCAGTCAAACCAAAACCTTTCTCTTCATAAAAACAACCCATCCACAAAGAGTGAATTTACCTCCTCCTCACCTCCTGCAAAGAATTTTGCTCCAAGAGCAATGCACTCAGTCCATGGCAGATAGTGATTTGTTTTGGTGTTGTAGCAAAATTTTCATGGCTGAATCATATATTATTATTATTATTATTATTATTCATTCGTATTCAAACAGCCTTAATGCTTACATCCCCATGAGTAACATGTAAAAACAAAATTTCCTTTTGAAACTGTTCACATTGGGGAACTATGCTAAGCCTTTCCAAAATAGCCACATACCCACCAGAAAATAAGACCTCAGAAAAAGAAGGAAAGAGAAGACAATACCTTACTTTATAGATATTCAGCAAAGGCTTGTCTGATCAGATACACCTTTTACCCTGTCCTGGAGGCTGATCCACTGAGATTAAGGCAAACCACCAGAGGGCGTAAGTTCCACAGTTAGGGATCCTTTAACAAGACAGCCTGGCTTTCAGTCCTCAAGAGTGCACATCTGGGACTTCAGCAAATGCAGCTCAGTTGTGCATTGTTATCTTGACAGTGCATAGGGAGATGGTACATGTTAATGGTTTTAGGGAAAAAATAAAAGACTGATATCCCCCCTATCCCCTAAATGCTGTTCTTTCTGAGACCCATGAATTTTATAGTGGAGAAGGATAATAAACCAAAACATGTGACTTACTGTATGGTTTCGCAAGTCCTTTCCTCACTTACCACTCTTGGGAGTCATAGCTTACGTTATGGACTTCAGAAAGGCTAAAAATAGCACAGTGAGCTGCCTTTCTTGTGTACTTTTCCAGCTTTCCATGAAACAGTACATTACTGCATGCAATTGTATTTTGTGTGATCGAAATACTGAAAAATACAGAATTAGGGTACATGGGGGGCCAAATGAACTTTTGACAGCAGAAGGCCTGAATGTACGTTAATCATGAGTCTGTATTTTGTTCTGTACTGTATTTGGAGCATTACATTGGGCACAAACTATAAACTTTCAGGTAAAGATTATTGCAGAACTTCTCATGATTAGAAGCCAGGAGAGAATCATAATGCAATCTATTGATCAGTTATACTTGTGTGGGCCCCATTACTTTACTGTCTGAGCCCCTCACAATCTTAAATATAATTATCCTCACCTTACCCTCGGGAGATAAGATGTTATCATCACCCCTGTTTTATAGAGAGGGAACTAATGCACAGAGAAACTAAGTGACTGTCTTTTTAAAGGTTTCAGTGGTAGCCGTGTTACTTTGTATCACCAAAAAAAACGAGGAGTCCTTGTGGCACCTTAGAGACTAACAGGTTTATTTGAGCATAAGCTTTCGTGGGCTAGAACCCACTTCATCAGATGGCTGAACTTTGTGACTTTGTCCTCACCCACAACTATTGCAGATTTGGGGACAATTTATACGTTCAAGTCAGTGGAACTGCTATGGGTACCCGCATAGCCCCTCAATATGCCAACATTTTTATGGCTGACTTAGAACAACGCTTCCTCAGGTCTCGTCCCCTTACGCCCCTATTCGACTTGCACTACATTGATGACATATTCATCATCTGGACCCATGGGAAGGAGGCCCTTGAGGAATTCCACCAAGATTTCAACGATTTCCACCCTACCATCAACCTCAGCCTGGACCAGTCCACACAAGAGGTCCACTTCCTAGACACTACAGTGCTAATAAGCAATGGTCACATAAATACCACCCTATACCGGAAACCTACTGACTGCTATACTTACCTACATGCCTCCAGCTTTCATCCAGACCACATCACACAATCCATTGTCTGCAGCCAAGCTCTAAGATACAACCACATTTGCTCCGATCCCTCAGACAGAGACAAACACCTACAGAATCTCTATCAAGCATTCTTAAAACTGCAATACCCACCTGGTGAAGTGAAGAAACAGATTGACAGAACCAGAAGAGTACCGAGAAGTCACCTACTACAAGACAGGCCCAACAAAGAAAGTAACAGAACGCCACTAGCCGTCACCTTCAGCCCCCAACTAAAACCTCTCCAGCGCATCATCAAGGATCTACAACCTATCCTGAAGGACAATCCCTCACTCTCTCAGACCTTGGGAGACCGGCCAGTCCTCGTTTACAGACAGCCCCCCCAACCTGAAGCAAATACTCACCAGCAACTACACACCACACAACAAAAACACCAACCCAAGAACCAAACCCTGCTACAAACCCCGGTGCCAACTCTTTCCACATATCTATTCAAGGGACTCCATCATAGTACGTAACCACATCAGCCACACCATCCAGGGCTCATTCACCTGCACATCTACCAATGTGATATATGCCATCATGTGCCAGCAATGCCCCTCTGCCATGTACATTGGCCAAACCGGACAGTGTCTACACAAAAGAATAAATGGACACAAATCTGACATCAGGAATCATAACATTCAAAAACCAGTAGGAGAACACTTCAATCTCTCTGGTCACTCAATAACAGAGTGGCAATTCTTCAACAAAAAAACTTCGAAAACAGACTCCAACGTGAAGCTGCAGAACTGGAATTAATTTGCAAACTGGATACCATCAGATCAGGCCTGAATAAAGACTGGGAGTGGTTGGGTCATTACAAAACCTAAACTTAATTTCCCCAATACTAATTTCTCCCTACTGTTACTCACACCTTCTTGTCAACTGTCTGTAATGGGCCACTCTCTTCAAACGTTATTTCTCCTCCCTTGGTATCCTACAGTTAATTGATTTATCTCGTTAGACTGACTTATCACTTGGTAAAGCAACCCACATCCTTTCATGTATTTATACCTGCTCCTGTATCTTTTACTTCATACATCTGATGAAGTGGGTTCTAGCCCACTAAAGCTTATGCCCAAATATATTTGTTAGTCTCTAAGGTGCCACAAGGACTCCTCGTTTTTTGGGGTTTTTTTTGTCTTTTTAAACTTTCTTTAGAAAATTTAAGAGCTTGATTTCTTTTTATTCCCTCCATCCCCCCCAAAATGGCTTAATACAAATTGTATTGGGACTATAGATGTTCATATACATTCACTTCTAGAACACTAATAAAACATAGCAAGCTAATGAGGTGGTGGTATGTAGTAGGCTGGTGCTTCTGAAAAGACAAAGAATGCTGGGAGGGTTTATGGCAAAGTTTCCCAAGATGTGGGACAATACCCATGGGGTGTCATGGAAGATGTATACATTTAAGCTGGGTATGCCTTTACCAACACATGGTGAAGTTGTGGAGGGGTTGGATGGGGAGGCCTGTCAGTTTCATATACCTGAAAGGAAGCTCCACTTTCAAAAGTGTGGTTTGGGGAATTACAGTAATAATGGGCTATAAAACCTCTTGGTCATTGATTTGACTTCAATAGGTAATGACAGAAAGCTGTTAACACCGTAAGTCTCAGTTCAACACTTGGTGAATCACTAGCAAAATTAGTGCCTTGCTGACTGGGCATGAAGACTGAAGTCTCCTTTTGCTTCTTTAGGCAGTCTTTCCAGGGCAATGTTGCAAACTTTGGTAAGGCATTATGGGAGGAAGCTTGTGCTACCATTGCCCAGGCTGCGATTGTGTGGTGGATAAAAGTGGGCTTTGATTTCCACAAGTTTTTTTTTTTTTTTTTTTAATGGGAGAAATAGATTAAAGAGAATAGGATTTTGTATTCGCTCTGTCCTGTCAAAGTTTTGATTTGAGTTCAGTTCAAGCTTTGTGTGAAATCTGAGGTCAGTTCTTACTGCAGCCACAGTTCCATCTCTGCTGTTGAATGGGTAAAATTTTCAAAAGTGCCTAAGTGACTTAAGCACATAAGTCCCATTACCGAAAACACCTAACTGACCTAGGAGCCTGGTCCCATTGACTTTCAAGGGAATCCTAAGAGCTTGGTGCTTCTGAAAAATTTACCCTCTGGATTATGTGAGTATGTATATGTAATGTATTCATATCGTGATATTATATGTGCTTACTGTGATATTCGTTAACTGACGGATATGTTTAACAAATGGTAGTACATTTTGAAATGCACGGTAGAATGGTAGGAACCAAACATGCAACTCTCACTTACGCTAATAGTTCCCACTAAATTTAATAGTATTACTTGCATGAATAAAGACTATATGCAGAAGTAAGGGCTTCTTATGCTATGGAACACATTTTATACTGTTTTTCCAGGTTTAGATGTTGAACCACAGTATGAATGAAAAATAAGAGCACTGTTTAAGTATCAGTGGGAAGGAAAAAACCTACAAGCTGTTTAATTGTCTATCAAAAATATGAGTACCTCTACTTTTTTACCTTTTTTGGAATACTCCTGAAAATGATTGCCCCACTTCTAAAACGTTTTCACTGTTTCTTTTTCTACCACGCAACTAGATTTCTAGCTCTATGTGGTGAAATATTAAGATTTCTTTATTAACCTTTTAGCTACACAATGGGCAGGTCTACTCTATAGCTGGGATCGACCCTCTGAGATCGATCCACCGGCAGTCGATTTAGCGGGTCTAGTGAAGACCTGCCAAATCGACAGCAGATCGCTCTCCAGTCGACCCCTGTACTCTATCCCTGATGAGAAAAGTAAGGTAAGTCGATGGGAGAGTTTCTCCTGTCGACCCTCTGCGGTGTAGACCCCGTGGTAACTCGACCTAAGGTACGTCGACTCAAGCTACGTTATTCACATAGCTGGAGTTGCGTGGCGTAGGTCGACTTACCGTGGTAGTGTAGACATAGCCAATGTTAACAACCCTTTGCTTCTTGTTTTAGCAGTGACAACAACAACAAAGAAACAGGTTAGAAATCTTTTTACAAATGTACATTATTCCCTTAAGAATCTGTAGGTCACCTGTTGTGGTAATATTTGCTGCCTTTCTAAGGGCCTGATTCTTTTCAGTTGATATCAGTGGCAAAACTCCAATGATTTAATTAAGAGGCACATTCCAGATTCTTCCCTCATGTACATGAAACCGAAGGGAGTTGGGTCCCTTTATCTGTTGGGAAAAATGTCTCCCCATATCCCTTAGTAATCAGTTGGTGTTCCTGTGAGCTACAGCAGTATCCCATTGTTGTTGCTGTTGTTTAAATCAAATAAGCTCTTAACTTAACGTGCACTCCATGATCTAGTCTAGTTCATTCTAGATCACTTTACTTATTTGCATGTATTGAATTAAGCAGTATTCAGATAAATCACAATAAATGTAGGCAAAAATCAATGGAAACAGGAATAATTCTGAAAATGTCAGCCTGTTGTGGAGTGGAGTGTAATTTAAAGAGACTTTATTATTTCAAGTGGCAGGGAGAGGAATTCCCTGACCTGTGTTACTAATAACAGTTTGGATTAGCAGCGCTGCAAGTATTTAAAAAAATCAAATTTAATTTTCACCACTTTTATGCTGTTTTGTTTTGTTTGTGCTCTCCTTTAAGAAAGACGGTGCGCTAGCCAATTTCAGTTTTATTTCCAGTTAGTGGCCCAAAAATTGCTCACTTTACTCTTTGATTTAGCTCACTGTGTTTTTCAGATAGTTTGCTTCAATGCTGGGGTTGCAAACGCTATAGGGAATATTTAAATCCAATCTAAAAACTTCTAATTGAAAATTCAAAAACCCAGTGATATTTATTACTATTGGGTTTTGTGAAACATTTTAAAACGTACTGTAAAACACCCTAAACTGACAATATCCCTTCAAGGTCTTTCTAACATAAAATCTTTTTGCTGTAGAAAAAGAAAATATTGGATTTGGAAACGAGAAAGTATTTAAATATGTAAGAAGTCACGAGCAATCAGCAATACATTTATAAGCAACTAGAGTACACCTTGAGTGGGGTTTTAGAACATAAGGTAGAAGGTCAAATGACTTTTAACCACCTAAGAAGTACAATGAAACTGTAGAAATTCACCACTTGGATTGACTTTTCTGTTATTATCTAATGGAGTTTATAAATGAAAGTAAGGGAAAGCATCAGACCCGTGCATTTATTGGATATCATTGGCAGAGGGATGATGTCATTGACAGCCAATCAGAGAGGACCATTAGTGATCAGTATTCAATAGAGATTTCATAATATGCTGACATCAGTGCAACCTTCTACTTTAGTGGTTTCATAGGTCACCTGCTTGCTGATTGTTTCCTGCCTGTCATCATCATATTGCCTCATTCTAATCTGGAAAGTGCTTACAGATGTTGACTGATTCGATGGAGTTTAATGAAAAACTGAAAAGATTTGGCTTTTAAATGCATGGCTTGGTCCAATACCCTGTTGGGTTCCTGTGTGCTTGTTCTAGTGCTTGTAGCTTGTAGATGAGATTCATACATTAAAAGTCAAATTATAAATAAATGGTAGGGGCCAATGAGGACCGATACAGACATCTGGATTTTTTGGACCCATAACCATGCCTTTACCTGTCTGTTATAAACATTAAAATATGATACAAACAAGGCAGGGCATTGAAGAAAAGGCTCAAAGGTTCAAAGAAAAGGCTGAATTTCTTCTATATGCCTATTTCTCAGCACCACATGAGCCTATGGCAGGGACCAGGGCTACCCAATGAGAGCCCTTCTCTTAGATGAATTACCCCAGTGGCTGTTGCAATAGGACAACCCCAAGGGTGTGTGGAGTGCCCTGTGGGCCCCGTTCTGCAATCCCATGCTGGCTAGGAAGGCTAGTGTATGCCTTTACTTAGACATTCAAGAAGCCAAGGTAGTGTATGTGGTATGTCGATTTAAGCAACAAGATGCGACAGTTTGGTTGGGGCCGTTCTCTGACATTCAAGATAATTTCATGTGACACTGATGGCTTATACAAAGTTGTGTGTTCTGCAGGGCCTGAGGCTGAGCCACTGTGTTAAGACGGAGATTTCAGTCTCTTCTGTTGCAATGACTGAACGAAGCAACTAATTTTAAGCAGCAGTCATGTGAGTGTGTTGGGATACATATGACCAAACACAAAGTACTTTCAAATCCCCTACATATGGTAATTTCTCACCATACCCACATTGTGGCACTTTAAAAGGAAAAGAAATAAAAAGTACGGAGAAACAAATCAACACAATTTGACTCTTCCCCCCCCCCCCACTCTAAGTTCCAAGCTGTAATAATTAAGGAAACAGATACCGAAGAGCATGTGATGTTTGTGTATTAACTAAGTGTTGTTGGCCATGATGTCATCCACTGACATCATCCACTGAAGCATACTGTCATTGCATATTTGTGTGTAAAAATGTGCCAGACACACACACACACACATACTCACTCACTCACTCACTCACTCACTCACTCTCCTCTTCACCCCCCGCCCCCATGGTCTGCAGTAATCTTGCGGCATTATGTAACATATAGTGTTTGGGACCATTACAGTAGACTACCGCACTACTGTATTTATAAGGTAAAGTCCTTGAGTGTCCTACTGGACTATGTTCATTTCTTTAATATTTATAGAGATGTTTATTATTTGTCCATTGCAATAATCTCTAAGTGCATCTTCGTAATCTTCGGGGGGGGGGGAAAACTCCATAATGACAATTTTGTTCTTAGAGGCAGTAATAATAGACAAGCCTCCCTGTTCCCCTTAATATATGTCCCTTAAAACCTCCTCACTGAACCCAAGATTAAGCAGATGTTTGAACAAATTGATGAGGTTGGCACTGACCTCCTGAAGGTCAAGAAATACAGCAGGCTCTGGTGGAGCGTAGAGGAGGCAAGCGCTACAGCAAAGAACTTTGCATCACGAATGCTCGACAGAGTTAAAAGCTAGGAATGGTCCGCAGACGCACCTCTGCTAATCTAATAATTAAGAATGGTGCCCAGAGAGAAGTATTCTCATACGGTAAGTAGCCAGCTCAGGGAATATGTAGGGCTTTATAGATTAAAACGAACACTGGATTATCCTCAGAAATGCTTAAAAAGCCATTCTTCTACTTGGAATCGGGTAAGGTGCTCACTGTGGCCTGCTTCAAGGATAGCCTCAAGCAGAGCACGTTGTGCTAATCCACCCGGAGCTGACAAAGGAAAAAATATTTGCCCGGTCCATAACTGAAATGAGAAGTCAGGACCACAACTCTGCCAACCACGGATAGCAAAAGGCACATCTGGTCCCTATTGCAATGGGCGGCCCTGATCCAGCAGAGCACTAATGCACATGATTAACTTCCAGTACATATATCCATTGACTTCTGCTTGTGTGCTGACACTTAAACAGATGCTTAATTGCTATTTTGCATCATCATCTGTGATGATTTTGCCTCTTTTACTATAACTGTTAGTTGCCACTATTATCCAAAATATATTGCTCATTTCCAAAGAGTTAACACTACTTGCACCCTTTCAGCAGCAAATAATACAGTAAGAAATAATGCTTCCTGGTCTTCACTTTTCCTCTCTCTGTCCTAAAAAACTTGATGTTTTGGGGTGGGTTTTTTTTTGGCATTCTCTAAAGTTGTAACCAAATCCAGTTGTAGGATACCATGTGCAATATCTTTCTCAAGACTGAGAAAACATATGGATGTAAATGTGCTGCTTCCTATAGACAGTAATCTCTCAATAAGACATATTCTATTCCTTTCTCATAATATATTTGAAGCTGTTAGTCAGAACTGTTTCAAAATTACAGTTATTAATCTCCAAATTCTGACCGTTATAAGATCCAAAAGAATTTGGAATTTATCTTCTTTCTTCTCCACATATAAAGTACATTTCACCCCCATGGGATTGTAAAATAAATTTGTTGTTGTTTTCTGTAAACTCTTAATTTTGAAAACACCATCGAAAGCACAAACAAACAGAAGTTGTTTGATACTATTTCCAGTTTTCCAAGCACCTGTGTACCAAATACTGCCTTAGGTTGCATACACACAGATCCCATTGATTCAAGATACATTACATATGAAAAAAATAGGATTGGGATATTTGTAAGTGCATTCCTATCTATGGAGGATCCAAAACCCAGTAAAGTAGATGGACAGACTTCAATGGGTTTTGAACCAGGCCCTATTACTCCTGCTATTGATTAGAAGTCATTGGGATAGGGGAAAGCTGTTAACCAGTGAAACCTTCACCAAGATTTGGGTAAAATCCAGTTCACCTTATTTATGTATATAAACTCATGGACATCAACACGACTACTGTGTTAGAAACAGCAATGAGATGTTTGCCCCTTTTTTCTTCGAATGCTAGTCGTAATAATTTCACTAAATACTTCTAGTTGTCTGGAATTCAAATAACAGGCCCACCATAGCTAGTTAGATCAAGCACTGCATCATCAAAGCAATTGCAGTTACAGATAAATCAATTCCAGAAAGAATCAGACTTCTCTGGCAGGGTTTTTTTTTTTTAATGGCAGATGCATGAAGCATCTAAGTGTTTTTAGGAAGCTAGAATAAATTCCTAGTGATGGATTAGGGGGTATAGGGAGGTGAGATGGTCAAAGGAGCATAATAAATTAATTTATAACAAGGCTCTGTAGTTTAGCACATGGACCCTCCCCTCTATATGTGTGAAAATAAATAGTATATATTTTGATACCTTACTCCCTTTCAATTTCTCTTTCTCGTGAGAACTGCATTACCTGAAATGTGGAGTTAAGTTACTTGGTAGGGATTTTAATGTGCACGATATGTGGTGTTCTAAAAGGAATAGATGTTGCTGAACACCCTGTGAACGATCTTCTGTGCATTAATGCTCTCTGAGTCACTGCAAACAATGGAAATGTAATTTCCGTGGCCACCCATTTTTAAGTGATCGTGGCACTTGTTTAAAGTGTCATCACTGGAGACTTGAGTCCTCTGGTGATTAGGGTGACCAGATGTCCCGATTTTATAGGGACAGTCCCAATTTTTGGGTCTTTCTTATATAGGCTCCTATTACCCCCTCCACCCCGTCCCGATTTTTCACACTTGCTGTCTGGTCACCCTACTGGTGATCCACAGAACTGGAGCAACACAGGCAGCTACAGCACAAACTTTCCCACCCTGCCTTGCTAAGGTGCCTTCCAGGGAGGGACCACATTATGGATATGGGGACAGAACCAAATTGCAGACAACCTGGAGTTTGGGATAGCCGTGGTTTTACCTGTACGTTTAAAATTAAAAGAGAATAAAAGCCCCACAGGGCACATTCAAAGATAGGGCTGGCGTTGTCCCCTGAACATCTCCTGCATGCTTACTTCCTTGCCACCACGTGAGTTAACCTCTTCTTCTAGATTGCAAGCCAGCAGAATGCTGAGGAGGGCTTTCATGCAATGGTTGCCATTAAAAAAGTCCACATTTACTAGCAACTACCATGCTATGGTATTTGAGTGACTGTAGCTATTTTCCTTAGTGCCGCATTTCTCTAGCCTTACTATCTCAGGCACCAGTCTGTGGCAACTGTGGACTTCTACAGTATGACCCCGGGGTCTCTAGGAGAGGCTCAGCTATCTGTCTTCGCACCAGTGGACTCATTTTACAGTCAGATGTCTGCAGCACACAGAGGGTGAGAGAGGAAATGTCTGCTCTAATTTTCAGCTCCCTTGGGAGGGGAGGGTGGATGGGTCTTGTTGACTGTCACAAATTTAATGTTGCTGTATTTAATAGGTTAGCGCAACAGCCCTGTTTGTACTTCGCAGTTGCACCAGATATAGCAGTGAGCAGAATTTGATGCACTGTATTAAGGATAGCCAATGAATATTTATGATAGTCCTAGGGAGCCAGTAATAAAAATGAAATCGGCATGATGCCACTAGCTCCAAATCTTTGACCTGTTTTAAGAGGAAGTAGAATAAAAAACAGGATAATGGACTTACGATAGTGGAATGGTTAGTTAGGGTTGGTTAGAGCAATGAGAAGAGTTAAGCTTTTGTCACTTTTGCAGAAGTCTCTGTAGTCTGAGACGTATGACTCAGCAGTATGCTTTCAGGAATCTAGTTTACATGGAAAATCTCAGTTGATCGTATTTTTTTTAATTAAATAAAAAAATGTACCTCTCTTTTAGATGTCGGGGTAGACTGTGCCCTTGTCTTACTCAGCCAAGCAGAGGAATGAGGAGGAGCAAGGCCTCCCTCCATCCTACCCACTCCTTTGCTTGTGCTCTGATTATGAAGCACAATCCCGGCTCTCCAGATACTTCTCCTGCAAGCAAATGGGTGGGATGGGGGCGAGGAGGCGGTGGGGGCCTTGGCTCCGTTCACTCAGGGGATGTCTACACTGCAGTTAGACACCCGGGGCCAGCCCATGTCAGCTGGCTCGGGCTAAGGGGCTGTTTAATTGCAGCGTAGACATTCGGGCTGGAGCCCAGGCTCTAGGACTCGGTGAGGTGGAAGAGCGCTCTACACAACAATTAAACAGCCCCTTAGCTCGAGCCCAAAGCAACTAGCACTGGCCAGCCGTGGGTGTCTAATTGCAGTGTAGACACACCCTCACTGCCAGAGTTACGCAGACAGACACCAGGTGATCACCAAGTGATCAGCACCTTTTAAATAGCTGCAGGAGCTCACTCAATGCCCCCAAGCAAGAGAGGAGTGGGGCTGCTCCTGGGGCACAGGCCCAAGAGTCTGTCGAGCCATAAATGATAGAAAAAATGAAAAATGGCTATTTTCTGATTGGTTTCCCGCGTGTGTGATTTCACTGATTACATTTGGCCAGTGCTTAGTCCATAATGTAGTTTCAAGAGCAAGTATACTCTGTATTTGACTTTGAAAAGCAGCTGTTGTGCAAACCCAGTCAGTGCTTCTGATGAGGCTTTTCCCCTGTCTGTGTTGCCTGGGAGGAATGCCTGGATGCTATTGCCAGCTGGGTGGGTCACAGCTGCTTGGTCTTCAGTCCCAGGAAAACAGAAGCCTTCCGGGTGGTGGTTCTCTCTTGTT
Source organism: Terrapene triunguis (assembly GCF_002925995.2). Lineage (NCBI taxonomy): Eukaryota > Metazoa > Chordata > Testudines > Emydidae > Terrapene > Terrapene triunguis. Next base: position 8,785,692 of record NW_020664463.1, on the reverse strand, counting down.
TTCATGTCTCCACTTACTCAGTTTAGCCAGCCCCAACTGCTCAAAAATCACGAGTCAGATTCTTAAAATTATGAGATTGGCTCAAAAATCATGAGATTTTTAACAAAAAAGTAATCTCTTTGGGGTTCTTTTTATTTGCTTTCTGGTTTTTGAGCCTTTAGAGTTCATGTTTTCAAGCTTTCCTCCGCAAGCACAAAGGATAGAAACTTCGTGTTTACTTAAAACGAAAGTCGAGAATCTCTTGTAATCATCTGACTTCAGGAGATGGAGCTTTAAGAAAAATGGCAAATTTCATGAGACTCATGATAAAATCCTGTCGGGTGGCCACACTGCTTATTGAGGGCTAAGAGTCTTGGTGTCATTTTATTCTTTGCCCTTTCTGTGAAAAAAGCCAAGGTTTGAAGGTATTCTTTAACTTCGTTGAATTGTGCAGTTTGCACAGGTTCTGCTTTGTTTATCGTGTTGACAGCCTTTCACAAGCAACACACGTCCTCATGACAAGTCCTGATTATTGCAGGTACTTCCCGTTAGGGCTTCACCATTGTTCGTCGCTTGTTCCGAATGCAGCAGTGCAGTTGCTCACGGCCATGAGCATGTTATGCTGACTTGCGTGCTTTGCACTGGACACCTGGGAGACGATAGCTTGACTTCAAATTGGCATGATTGTCAGGAAAGAAAATTTATGCTACTTCCTGTGATTCAGAAGCAGCAGCTGAGCTGGCATTTGGGGTAGGGGAGAGGACTATGTTGCCCTGAGACTTGCCCTGACAGAACTTGGCAGAATTCTGGTCTCCAAGAATTTGATCTCCAAGGGGCTACAGATGGCAATAGCAGCTCTCCTTCAGACTTCGTTTCCCCCCATCTTTTATACTCCTTTGCCCCCTCATCTGTGAACTTTTTCTTGATTTTTGGACACTTTAATTGGCTTCAGTGGCTTTTTTTTGTTTCCCAGCTTTTCCTTCTATCAGCTCCTCTCCCAACCATTGCTGGGGTGGGCCTGTGAGACATTGCAGCAGGTTAGACTCTCATTACCCCGAGTGTGTCAGGGGAGAGATGTTATCCCCTTGTTTTCAAATGACCCCAGTGGAGAGGGAATGGAGTTCTCAGAGGATGGGTAGGCAGCAGCTGCAGGGCTCTCACTCGCTATCTCAGATGTTCTCAGCAAGGACCATAAAGGGGAAGAAGCATGATGGGAATGCCCCTCAGCTGGCTTCCCTTGCCGAATCAGACTGCCTTCTATCCCCACCCCAGTCGTCAGGAAAGCGCCAAATCTCAAACCCTTCTTCGCCATTTCTCCCAGCAGGTCCCCAGGTGTCTCACTGGAAGTGGTATGTGCTTGATGTTCCTGGCCATAGGAAACCTGCCAAATCCCAGGGGTGCAGTGCAGTACCTCTGAAAATCCGGCCACATGTTTGAGCGTGGATTTAAATCCCTGCCTTTAGGTCACCTCAGTGTGAACCTCTCAGCATTAAAACAGGGCTTAGAGGGGATCGTAGAGCCTTATGTGAGCCCTGTGCAGTGGCGTGAGTTTTGCCCTCTTTGATTGGCCCCAAATATCTCAGTGCACCACTAGGCCCTACACAGTTTGTGTTTTTTGTGTTTTTTTTTTTTTTTTTTTTGAATGGCCTGGAAAACATCACTGAAGAATGGAATATGAAGTTTCAGCGCAGTGGATTATTTGAAGAATACTATGGTAGCGAAGTTTGTTTTGTTAGCCAAAGTAGTAATCGCATTGATTCACTGTTGGCAGTGCAAGCGCGTTAGCTGTGATGGTGTAGTGAAAGCTAACATAGGGTTTGTACAGTGGGCTGTTCTCAGTTGTTTCACACTCTTTATGAAATGTTTTCATTGTGGTTGGAAACATTTTATTCTCAACCTTCCTATATTAATCTGAAAAAATCATGATGAAATAAATGTTATTTTCAGAAAGCACTGTAAAAAGTGAGAATTGAGCAACTGTTACTGTCTGTTCGTTTCTTCCCCTACCTCTCTCCCCCCCCCCCCCGAATACTTCAATGTTCTTGCAGTAAATAAAGTTATATGTGGGAACAGCTGTCTCATATCTCCAGTTGTCTTATGTGGGTTTGGATCTTTGTCCTGGTGCCATGTGAGCTAATGTCTGCATGAAAAAAACAGCAAGAGAAAGAGTCTGAGAGATTTCCTTGGATTTTGATGTGCTTTATTCAGAAAAAATAATGTGCAGTACAGAAATCTAGTCAAAGCATTGCCTACTTCTGTCTGCGTGTGTGCAAATAACCTGCTACTCCACACACCTAAAGAGAGTGGAGTCCAGAAGAAAATGATACCTTCAGAACACATGTTCCATATACAGACCTTTATGGATTAGCAATTGGTGGGTTTATTGGTTAAGGTTGCAGTCTCACCTGATGCATTGAGAAGTTATATACAGGTGTTAACTATCTAGGATCCTGACCTAGCAGTTATACACTTGTGTATCTTTACTCACATGACTTAAATGGGGCTATTTACATGAATAAAGTTGGTATTTGTATATGTTTTTGCAGGAGCTTGGCCTTATTCAATATCAAGTACTAGCACATTGGATAATATGCTAAAATATAGATCGTCTACTTTTAAAAACAATAAGTTACTATGTGATATAATTTAATACATATAAAAACATTATTTTTGAAGATAACTATACCACGTATTTCACTGCATAAATATTTCCCATCACTTTTATAATTGCCATTCTCTTTACTATTTTCCCACACGTCCCCTTTTTTCCCTTTTCTCTTTGTTTTGATCTGATTTTGTGACTGAAGAAAGACTGTTTGAATATAGGAAAGCAAGTGTTCAAGGGATAATGTTGTCTTTTGAGACAGCCAACAGGTTATGGCTTCTGTGTAGGTAAGTTCAGTACTTTGATCACTAATTTGTCAGTTTTCCACATGAGCACTATGTAGTGGGGTTTTACTGTTGGGGCAGCTGGAGCACTGTCCTTCTCAAAACCGTAAGGTAATAAAATTAGAGTAAATTCAATGTGCTTTCTCAAAACCCTATGTGTCATTCAAAGATGTTAATTTAACATTCCAGCTTCTTTAGATGAAGTGGGAACTGCTTTATTGCCCTAGACCAGTGATTCTCAGCCAGGGGTCTGGGGCCCCCTGGGGGGCTGCGAGCAGGTTTCAGGGGGTCCACCAAGCAGGGCTGGCATTAGACTTGTTGGGGCCAAAGGCAGAAAGCCAAAGCCCCACCGCATGGGTCTGAACCCCAGTGACCCAAGCCCCTCCCCCCGGGCTGAAGCCGAAGCCTGAGCAACTTAGCTTCGTAGGGTCCCCTGTGGCGTGGGGCCCTTGGTAACTGCCCTGCTTGCTACCCCCTAACGCTGACCCTAGCTCTTATATGTAGAAAAACAGTGGTTGTGGGCCATGGAGTTTTCATAGCATGTTGGGAGGGACCTCAGAAAAAAAAAGGTTGAGAACCCCTGCCCTAGACTACATATTGCACACATTCATTTCCAGCAGGGGGCTCTAGAGTAGCAGCAGGAAGAAAACTAATAGTCTGTCAGCCACAGCAGTCTCCAGAAGTCTCTTTCAGAATCATCTTTAATAGACGAGCACATGTGCAGCTAAGACAAGTTGTGGTGTCCCACCTAAGATTTTGACCTAAAGCTTTCCCCTGTGATTCAAAACTTGCTATTGGTGAGCATAGATTCATAGATTCGAAGGCCAGAAGGGATCACTGAGATCATCCAGTCTGACCTCCTGCATAAGACAGGCCAAAGAACTTCCCTGAAATAATTCCTGTTTGAACCAGAGCACACCTTGTAGAGAAACAGCCAATCTTCACTTTAAAAGGACTAGTGATGGAGAATTGTAAATTGCTCCAATCTCTCCACTGCCTATTTATGGCTTGATTAAAAATCACGGGCTTAAACCCATGCAGCATTTAATTATACTTTTTCCACAATGAGGTAGATAGTTGATGATCTGCTTGGGGAAGGACTGGTGGAAACCTCCATCTCTTTTCTCACCTGTGCTTTAACTAGCTACAGATAAGCCGCTTATTTTGAGGTGAGGTTCCCTTTGGAACTTGTCAGTGCAGCACATTAAACAGACAGAGGGGGCACTGCTGAGCAACAAGAGAAATTTCCTGCCTTAGTTTCCCTTCCACAGGGCGAAATGAACTTCCTCCACGCTACAGTCTGGAAATGGAACCTGAGCCTCCCATATGGCACTGCAGAACTAATAGGACAGCTGGTGTGAACCCCTCTTTTTTTCTCTATAAATCAAGTGTACACTATTCCCCTACACTTTGTGAATCAAAGATTCATTGAAAAAATGGTAGAAAGCCTAAATAAGTACTGATTTTTTGAATGAATTTGGCTTTTTATTAGCTACATAAATTCTTCCAAACTTGGCTCCGGTTGTAAAAAGCTGTGGGGGTTTTTTCCTGCCTGAAATACTGGCATTTATGAAAAGACTCACTTCTTCTCTAGTGGCATGGACTTCAAAGATCCTGCCTGCTAAATTGGTCTAACTTGAGCTAAAGTGTCCTTTCTCCTGGAAGAAGAATTTAGGGTGATACTGGTTCCAAAGACCTGCAGCTGCAGCAGGTAGTTAAAATGACCCGATAGGAAACACACAGGGATGCATATACAACCCCGCCTCCCCCTTCCCTTTTGTAGAAGCATTGTTATCAGGGAGGGTATGATTAGGATGACCAGACAGCAAATGTGAAAAATCAGGACCGTGGTGGGGGGTAATAGGAGCCTATATAAGAAAAAGACCCCAAAATTGGGACTGTCCCTATAAAATCAGGACATCTGGTCACCCTAGGTATGATGGCTACAAGGTTCTGATTTGTTAGATGGCACACGGTGTGAAACATATGCAGGTTGGGGTGCTCATTAACTACTCACATTGCTCAATCTCTGTCAGATGCAGTTTATATTTGGGGACAGTTCTGCAGCTAGTGTAAATCAGGGGAATTCCATTGATTTTTAGGTGGATCGAGCTCTTAATTTTCCACCTGGGAAGGAGAGTGCAGCATCATTCATATTTTTTTAAAAATATTAAGCAGCAAATATTAGCATCAGGTCCGGTGGTTGAAAATCCCTCCAGGTAGATATTCCCTGTGTTGTGTGCATGGGCCCATGAAGAGGAAGAAGGCACTCGCCCTCATCCCAGTGCACTCGGCTGCTAGTTAAGATTACAGCCTGGCCTTCCCGTGAGCAGCAAGCTGGGAGAGCAGCTATCCTGCCCGCTGGTGCTCCACAGCTCTAATGGGGGGTCATCTGCTGGGTCAGGGGTTTGCCAGACTGCTTCACAGACACAGTGGCAGGCACTAAATGCATGAGGTGTGTTCATGGTGCTTCTTTCGGTAGCAGCAGTAAGCTGTGCTGCACAATGCGTTCCCCGTAGATCCTCTCCATCAGCAGGATGGCTCAGAGCCCCTACATGAGGCCAGCGTGGTGCTGCTGTCCCCTGCGGTGGTCTGGTGAGTAAGGGGCAGGGTTTTGCCCTTAACGTTATCTATCTCGTAGCCAGCTGTAATCTTCTGTGCCTTGAGTGATTTAATGAACTGTTTTGACTTGTAGAGGAAAAAAAGTCCCCTTCTCATTTGCTGCTGCAAAGGTCCTAAAACATGTGACTGTACATGTGAACGCTGTGTGCGGATTGAAGCTGCAGGGCATGATTGGAGGAGACGCTGACTGCCAAGTCGATGAGGCGACTGAGAGTGCAGTCCTTCTCAGCCAACAACAGCATGTGATTATGTAACGCCTGCAGTGTCTGGCACTGTTCTCCACTGGAGACACATCACGTGTTGTGCAATGCTCTTGGCTCTGAAATTCAATTAGATTGGTTTGAACGATCGTGAGTCTGCATGAGATAAGCTTTTAGTGTTATACACTAGAAAGCAAATGGGTTGATTAGCTGCACATGAATTGATAAATTGCTGTTAGAATTCCAGCAAGGATATTTGCATTGCATATACATCATCATGCCACCGAGAGCTGAAATTAAGCATTATGTAATTTGGCTGAACAACAGCAACAACAAAAGGAAATAAACAATCTCCCCCCATCCCATAGATTGCAGAAGAAAATGTCTTGTTACAGACTCTTACCCAAAGGACTTGGATCCTCATACCGTATGCCATTGCATTGAAGAAGCAGTTCGACAGGCTGGGAAACTGATTCTGTCCTGTGCTTGGTGACTGATTGACGGTTTGGTAGTTGTTATGTTGACAGTTTTGGCAAGGGATGTTGGTTTGCAGACACTAAAGTTTGTGAATGCAGGTGGCCTGCTAGCGCTCTTCATAAATTATTTTATAGGTGAGGCTCCCTCGTGGCTTTACAAAGTGCTATCTCCATGAAATTGCAAACATTTCTGCCAATAAACTTCTTACCTTCTAGCAAGGGCACTGAAGAGAAAATGTACTGTGACTGCGGAGAAATGAAAGTAACCAGAGCACGGGAAAACAACTTTTTATTTTATTAACAAGCAGTTGAAGAACAAATTGACGTGACAAAGCTGATGGCACAGGAGGTGATTTCCACACACACACCCCCCCGCCCCACATTCTCTTGTTTCAAATAAACTTTGAAAAGTTCAGTATGATGCCCCCCCCACCCCGAAGAGAAGCTGGTGTTTGTCATCTGACCCTTGGAAGGAGTAATATAGTTGCATGGGAGCTGAGAGGAAACTGAAGGTTCTGAAATGTTAAGCAGTGTGAAATTTTTTTTTGCCTTTCAAGGGCCACACTATACAGTTGATGAGCCGCCAGTTTGCAGGGCAGCCAAAGCACACTTTTTGAGTATAAGAAGAAAATTGGTCTTGTCCACTTTGTAAAAATCTGTTTGGGATAGGGATTTTCTGTGCTGATCTTGCATTTGGGGAATTTTCAGTGGGATGATTCCTTAAATGTATAACTTTATTTGAACCCTACCCTCCAGTATTGTATTTACAAGTAGCAGTCATGGGAGTCATTTTTTATTAACTGGCAATCACTAATCATCATAATTGTGATGTTTCATGAGGATTTCTCTTTCTATCAGTAACTTCTTTTTCTGTTCATTTCTAAGTTAACATGCTGATGTGTTCATATGAATAGCAATGTAACTGTATACTTACTTACTTAAACCTGGCTTGTAAAAGCTGAGAAAAGATCTCTGGCTTTCTCTGGTTTCTTAAAAGTCAGTATAAAAGATATTTTTATGGGTGACCTACCACTGTTTAAAAAAAACAAAAAACAGAAAGAAGCCTACATAAGAATCATTTTATATAAGTCAGAATAAAATAATGTCAATTATGGTTCAACAAATTTCATATGCTACACCTCTGCTAGCCAGCTAGTCTTAAATTTAATGCCAGACTGTATAACTGTGTTTGCTACTGAGTTGATTTAATGAGTTGGTGATGCAGTCAGTGACTGCTCGTTATCATCAGAGAATTTAACTTGCTGCAGCAATTCAGAAAATAAATGACTGTAGTTCGGATTGGACTATACCATAATTGAGTTGCGATCTTTCTCTCTGTGTGCCTTTGGGTGACGTGCAGTTGCCATCATTGTAAATTAGGCTGGGCTCCTTGGGGACTATTTGGAATCTTTTTGCCAAGCACTGCTAATTAAGGAGGAACATTTGGGTGAGCTGGCTTGGTGGCTCAAAATCCCTTGCTCTTTGCAGGCTATCAGTGGCTTAGGAACAGAGGCAGCATCCCAATGGATAGTCAGTCTCAGATTTTGACAGTTGGAGGTTAAAAAGATGCATCTTCTCAGAACAAATCACCACTGCCTTAACAGTGGGTTATTAGTAAGACTCCACTTACTATACAATAGAGATTTATATATACAGTACAATGTTATATGCTGAAATTTGACCAGTTGCATTGCACAATATATAGTATTCAGGAACATTAAAGGTACTGCATACGCCAAACGTAACTATAGCAATTGAGAAACTGATGTAACAGGGTGGTTAGACAAGGAGACTGGGAGTCAAGATTCTTAGATTCTATTTCCAGCTCTGCCACTGACTCATTAGGTGACTTTGGACAAGTCACATGGTAACTTTGATACATTTCAGGTTACCATATGTAAAATGGGCATAAAAATACCTACTTTATCTCATGGCTATTGTAAGGCTTAATTTGTTTGTGAAGGACCCTCAAAATCCTTGGATTAAAAGATTCTCCCAAAGTGCGTTGTATTAATAATAATAATAATTCTGAAGTTTATTATTTTATTGTTAATATTAAATAGTCTTTTGGGGAAGCCAAAAATCACATGCAAGAAAAAATACAAAAATTGCGAGATATTTGTATAAGATTCTTAGAACTCAAGTTCTTTTTACTATATCATTAAAACATAGATGGAATTGAGTTGTCTTGGAAGAGATCACATTCCCTCCCTTCCCCCCTCCCCCGAACAGAAGCAGAATCTGGCTCTGAATGTTAGTGCTTTGGTGCCATTGCAGGATTTTAACACAGCGCAGGGTCTCCTGGAGGTAAGTAATGAATCTTTAAAATTGCACACTGAGTTTTGGGTATGTGAACCCTGTTTTAAAAAAAAAAACTGCCAACCTACAGAGACTTTTAAAAATAGCCCAAGTCCACCAGGAATTCAATTAGAGATGCCTGCCAGCTGCTTCCTCTGCCTGGGACTAGCATATTTCTAGCTACTCTGTTCCTCTGGATGTTCCATACAGACGCACAGTCGCTGTGACATGACTGAGGAACAGGCACACAGATTGGAGAGAGTTGTGCTCAGATGTGGCCCCCTCCCCCACCTGCTGCTTGGGCTGTCCTTTCACAGTCACGATTTGGACTGTGTGATTGTGGTGCAATGTGGATGCTGGCTGAGCAGCTACTGCTGGGACAAGCACTTTATTCTCATGCTCTGTGCAGGGACTTTTTGCAAAGCTCTTTGTTTAGGCCCTCTAGCACTGCATCTTACAAAAAACACAATGGGAATCCCAGCCCCGTGGATTTATATTCTGGCGGAGTCTACAGACAACGTACAACTTTACCCCCCTTTTGCTAAAACACGTAAGTGCAGACCCCATGCAAAACAACAGGCTTCTTTCCCCATAAGGGGACGTGCAGATTTTAGTGTATTTGGCTAGAAATACATAGATTGGGCTTTCTTTAATAGAGTCTGTATTGCTAAGGCATTGCTTCACACCTAATGACGCATCTTCAGAAAAATCTCTGCCTACTTACTAAATTACACGTACTGCCTTTTGTTGTCAGTAGCCTCTTTTTTTTTTATGTTCTACTGGAGCTGGCTGCAGATGTGAAATTGCTGGTTAGATAATTCAGCTGTCCAGTTCCGGGGAAAAAGTATCCAGTAATGGCATTTGGATGTAATCTTTGTATATCCTTCTGTCTTACCCCAGATAATGTGTGTGGGGTAATGGATCTGGTCTGTCTGCAGGATTTCACTGATTCTGCACTGTATTGCCTTCTTGGGTGTCATTTTACTTTGTGATTGAGAAGCATATGGTTTGACTGTAGCAGAAATTCTTATGGGGGGGGAGGAATAATTCCGTGTATTATGGACCAGGATGTAGGTGGTCTAGCCTAGTAGTCAGAGCAGGAGTCAGGCCTAGTGGGCGAAGCAGGTGTCCAGGTTGGAGAACGAAGCCAAGGGTCAGCACCAGAATCAACTACTAATTACCTGAGCCAGGAGTCAAGCCAGAGATCAAAGCTGTGGGTCAGAGCTGTGGTCAGATGCCAAATGCCAGAGCCAAGGATCAAGCTAGAATCAGGGTCAGAAGTCGGAGGCTAGGGTTAGAGCAAGGACTGGTAATGGATGATTGGAGTCGAGGAGTAGAGGCAGGAAGTGGAGGAGAGTCAAGGATCAAGCACAGAGCAGGAGCATGGTGGGAACAGGAGCGAAGGCCGGGATGAAGCAGGAGCCAGGAGTGGAGCAGGATTGAGGAACAGGACTGGGTGCAGCAGGCAGGCACAAGCAGAGTCTGATGCAGCCACTGCAGGAAATTGCCTTGTTGCTCAAACAAACTTCCTGTGCTGCCTCCTGGCTTTTAATAGCACGGTCGGAGCCAGGCAATCCTCCAATCAGGGTTCCTGGGAGTGGTGCCTTGGCTGAGGTGATAGTCCTACTAGCTCCTCGGCCCACCAGGTTTCAGCAGATACCGGGTGGAAGCCAGGATGCAGCAGCTGTCTGGGGACTCTTAGGCCTGGGTTGAAGACCTGAGACAGCACACCATGGTACAGAGCGACAGTCCTCCAGTGACATAGTCACTGCACTTCGTGTTTGTTTTTGAATCACATAGTCACAGAATCTTTGTATTTTCTAAGTCTATTATATTATGAATCCAGGGACAGATACTGCCATCCTTCTATTGTGTAGTACCCTACTCCAAGAGTGGTCCCATGGATTTCAGTGCGATATTACTCATAACCTGATAGCAGAACTGGGCCGCCAGAGAGCAGAAGGTACAATATTATGTTTGGCTGTCAATTTCAGTATATTTTTAATTTTGATGTAGGAATCCAGACTTAGGTTAGTTCACTAAAGATCTGAATGAAAGCTTGTTGAAATCAACTCCCGTTGACCTCTTTGGGATTTGGATCCGGCCTTTAGTCTCCATTGATGTAAACAAATATTTGTTGTTAAGATACAGGATTATTATATTTTCCTGAAAGATTTAAATTAGGATAAACATGCAGTCTCCAACATTGTCCTTAATTTTTTTTTTTTATCTGTAGTTAGCTAATAAGTAAATGAAGCCAATGTTTTGAGAAGTGTAACTGCAGAGAGCAAGTCACTGGCGCTGACAGGTTTCAAAGAGTTGTAACTGGTTATATAAGACACTAGAGATTGTTTGATGTGATGCTATTTCCAGGTGGAGCTGGGATTGCATGTGCCGGTGCTGTATGCTGCCAGACAAAAATCACAGCAATTTACCCTCAAAATAATTATCACCTACAGCAAGTCTAGAAGCTTATGAATAAAAAGGAGTGGGATTCTTTATCTAAGAAAACACCAACTAGTGATCTGTTCTCTCAGCTAATTCTGTTAGCACATCTACACTTCTTAGAAAACCAATGCAGGTGCAAGGAATCGTGGGGCAAAATATGGAAGGATTCCATGATTTCTGATTACAGTTGACTGTTGGAAAGCTCTCCAAAAAATGAAATGAATGCATGTTGTTTGAATATGAAATACTCTAGATACACACATCTGCAGTTAATTGAATTGATTATGTTGAACTGACATGCATGTATCTGAATGAGATCATATTAAACTCAGGGCTTGTCTCCATTTACTGGGGGATTGATGCGCAGCGATCAATCCACTGGGGGTTGATTTAGTGGGTCTAGTGAAGACCCGCTAAATCAACCACCAATCGCTCTTCCGTCAACTCCAGTACTCGCCTTATGCTTCTCGTTCCGGTGAAGTCGATGGGAGAAATTCTCCCATCGACCCAGCGCAGTGTAGATGCTGCAATAAGTCGACCTAAGGTACGTCGACTCCAGCTACGTTAGTCAAGTAGCTGGAGTTGCATAACTTAGGTCGACTTAGCCCCGTAGTGTAGACCTGTTAGTGTTTCCTTCTTAGTTTATAAGCAGCAACTCCGCAGGCATCTTCTTGGTTGCATGCTACATATTGCCAGAGACAATTGACCAGCATAGTTTTGTGCATGTAGATTTTGCAATCCTATTGGAAAACAATATTCATTAGTAGTGTAAATACAAACTTGTGTTAGCCACATGGGCTGTCCAGCAGACCAGGAGCTGTGGGTACCTTGTACCATCACAGTCCTCTTTGGGTGGACTTTCTGTCACCTGATGCCTTACACCACCTTAAACCAGGGCTGAATCTGGCTGTATATGTGTAATTGAATACCAAATACAATAGGTGTCTTTTTTTTTTTTTTTCAAGTGAATATTAATGATCGGCAAAAGAGGAGAGAAATGACTTCTCTGGCTGAAAAATTATTGCATATTTGAACCAGGATCAAGTCCTGGTTCCCTTATGTATCCCATTAACTGAAGTAAGATGTGGTTTTTCAGAGCACCCACCTGCTGGCTGGAATGATATTTCAAAGAGAAGATTAGAACTGAGTGAATAACTGATTTTTTTTTTTTTTTTTTTTTTTTTTTTTTGTGGCCGAAATATGGGGGGAAAAAAATTCATTTCAGTTCAACTCAACACGGAAATGTTTTGGTTTCTCTGGCTGAAACAAAAAAAAAAATTGGGGTCAAACAATCAAGCTGAAATGAAATTTGTTTGATTTTTCATTTTGTTTTATTATCATGTATTTTATACATTCACACCTTTTTAAAAAAACAAACTAACTAGCAAGATTTCAAATAAAACATTGGAAACAAAAGGTTAAAATGTTTAATTTCAAAAATGTAAAGAAAAAATTAAAACTTTTTGAAAAACGGGTGAGGTTCTTTTCCAGCTGAAACTATTTGCCTATTGTGACCTGAATTTGCTAATAGTTTCAGTCAATCTAAAAATGCATTTTTCGGTGAATAAAATATTTCTTCAAGTAGATGCAGCCGTGTATTGCACTTAGGTGCGTGTGCACAGCACACCGGGAGCCAGAGAATTTTGACTAGCGTGACCTGTAAAGGGGCGGTGCTTGTGCCTTGTAGTGGTAGCCCCTCCCCAGGCTATCTGAGGCAGCGCTGCCCTAACTCACCACCACCAGCAGTTCCTTCTTACTGCTCATGGCTGGAGTCAGAGCTATGGGTGGTTTTCACCTCACAATCTCTCTATTTTTAGTGAGGTGTTTTTTTTTTTTTTTTAGTTGTATATAGTTAGTACCCTTAGCATAGTGTTAGATAGATGTAGTGTTCATTAAGTGTAGTTTAAATGTTTCCCTGGTGATGGCCTCGCCGGGGTTTTAACACTGTCCATCACGTGGGAGAGCGATCTGCAACAACGGTCCCCACAGGCGGTGCTTGCTGTGCCTAGGCGAAGCCCATGTCAAAGAGCGGTGTTCAATTTGCAGATCGTTCACCGAATGGACTCAAGTGGTGAGGGGTCTTCACCTGAGAAGTAGCACCTGCTCAAACAGGCTATGCGGCCTGCTTCGGCACCAAGGCCCTTGTCAGATTGGAGGTCGCTCTCGGGGTTCTGAGAGTGCTGCCACTTTGCGTCCTGGAGCTGGCGCCTCTCTGAAGAGACAGAGGAGTCGTTCCCTGTTGAGTACACCGAGGAAAAGGTTGCATTAGACTGACCAAGGCTGCTCCAGGTCCTGTGGTGACTCGTCTCCTTCCTTCAGAAGGAGCACGGATTGGCACATGGTGAATGCCAGTACGCGGGATGGAGCAGGTCCCATCAACTGCTCCCTGGTACTATGCAAGGAGGTCAGAGACCCTGTATCATTGACTCCAGTTCCAACCCTGGGCCATCCATTGACTCTGATACTGAGGAAGGTGATGCTGGCACTGGCTGTTTCCATGCTGGCAACGTATTTAGCAGCAGTGGACCTCCTCTGCGTTTCTGTTCTGACCTCCCATTCGGTCCAGGACTTTGCCAGGGCTGCATCATTTATATCCCTGTTGGCTGGGCCCCTGAACCTGTGAATCTGTCCACACCATACCAGAGATCTAGGGCTACCCTACAGTCTTTGGGGGGATCAGAGCCGAGGTGCTATGGCAGTCAACAGTAGCAGCAGTATTGGCCGTGCATATTTGGGCAGCTTTTCCCTCCCCTGAGACAATAGGGATACCCCAGAAAGGGGCATAGATCCCATAGGAGGAAGCAGTTAGATCCGAGGTTTAGCCAATCCACCTGCCCTCCCCTGGCGCCCTTAAAACACCCATTTTGACTTCTTGGACTGGAGCAATGTTCCATTCAGTGCTCCTTTCTCCCCATCCCCTCTGTTTGGGAACAGGCTGGCCCACTTTCACAGGGGGACTTGATCACCACCAACAACTGGATCCTAAGCACTGTCAGATCGGACTATGCCATCCACTTCCCTTCCACCCCTCCTTTCCACCCTCCCTCCCCATCCCTCTTCAGGGGCTCGTCTCATGAGTTACTGCTGCTCAAGCATGTTCGCTCTTCGCTGGATTTGGGAGCAATGGAGGAGGTTCCACTGGAACGGGTCACGGCTTCTATTCCTGGTACTTTCTGGTGCCCAGATCCAAGGGAAGGATAGGACCCATTCTCAACCTTCACGGCCTCAACAGATCTATCAGGTACATGAGGTTCTGAATGGTCATTCTATTGACTACCCTTCCTGTGTTGTTTCAAAACAGGTTTGTTGCTCTGGACCTTCAGGATGCCTACTTTCATGTGGTGATTTTCTTGAGACGCAGAAAATTCCTTCGATTCATTATGGTGGAACGTCATTTTCAGTCCATAGTGCTTCCATTTGGCCTCTCTTCTACTGCTGGGGTTTTTTACCAAATGCACGTCGTTTTGATGGGGTATCTGAGGAAGAAAGGAATCCACAACTTTCCATATCTGGATGACTGGTTACTGAGGGGCAGGTGCAGAGAGGAAGTTCTTGCTCACATTGACACTACACTGCGTTTGCTCAAACGTTTGGGTCTCATTCTAAATACCGGGGTGTCAACTTTTGGCTCACACTCAGAAAATTGAGTACATTGGGGTGCTAATAGATTTTACGAATTCGAGGGCATTTCTGCCAACTAGCCGTTTTCAGGCGATTTGCCACCCTTGCCACAGTCTGCAGTCTCAGCAGGGCCGGCTCTAGGCACCAGCAAAACAAGCTGGTGCTTGGGGCGGCACATTTTTAGGGGCGGCATGGTCGGCGCCAGAATGCCGCCCCTAAAAATGTGCCCCGGCCGCCCTAGCTCACCTCCGCTGCCGCTTGCGCGCCGCTACTCGCCCTCCCTCCCAGGCTCTCAAGCCTGGGAGGGAGGGGGAGCAGCGGCGCGCGAATCAGCTGTTTCGCGCGCCGCGGCCACTCGGAGTCTCCCCCTCCCTCCAGGCTCTCAAACCTGGGAGGGAGGGGGAGATCCGGCGCGGGCGCCGCTTCTCCCCCTCCCTCTCAGGCTCTCAAGTCTTGAGAGCCTGGGGGGAGGAGGCAGGGCCGGGGATTTGGGGAAGGGGCGGAGTTGAGGTGGGGCCAGGGGGTGAGGTAATTAAAAAACGGGGGGCGGGGGGGGGCCAAAATTGTTTTTGCTTTGGGCGGCAAAAATCCTAGAGCCGGCCCTGAGTCTCAGCCTTCCAAGACCTTTCTGATGTGCCTGAAACTGTTGGACCATATGTCCACTAGCACGCAGGTGGTCCAATTTGCAAGGCTGTGCCTTCGCCTCTGCCAAGTATGGCTCAGAATGGTTTACTGTCAGACTCTTCATTCCTTGGACGGATTCCTCAACTGGTCCTGGACTCCTTGCAATGGTGGATACACCCTGAGAAGAAAAAGTTTGGCAAGGGCCGGACAAAGTGAATGCCCTAGCAACCAGGTCTGTTGTCACTGATGCCGCCCTGATGGGTTGGGGACCACACCTGGGGTCTCTGAAAGTCCAAGGTCTGTGGTCCGAGCAGAAGTCCTCACTGAATATCAAGGTGCTGGAACTTTGGACCGTCTACAATACATATCATGCTTTTCTAGACCATATCAGGGGCTAAGTGGTTCACATTCTTACTGACAATACCACCGTGATGTATGATGTGAAAGAGCAAGGGGGAGCATACTTCAGGATGCTCTGCCAAGTGGAGATCAGGTTATGGCAGTTCTGCATCGAGGAGAGCATTACTCCAATAGCCGACCTCTTGCCAGGGGTCCAGAATCATCTTGCAGACCATCTCAGCAGGAATTTTCCCCTGAGTCACAAGTGGTCTCTGAAGACAAGCATCCTCCGGGTTATCTTCGCAGCTTGGGGCATCCTGATGATTGACCTGTTTGCTGTGAGGGACACAGAAATGCAATCTGTTCTGCTCTCGAGGGGGCCTCAGTCTAGGCTCCCTGTCCAACACTTTCCATCTCAGCTGGCAGTCGGCTCTCCTGTACACTTTCCTCCCCAATCCCAATCATCTCACAGGTCATCCTCAAGTTGAAGGTGCATTGGGTCAAGCTCATTCTCATTGCCTCGGCATGGCCGAGACAATGCTAGTTCTCTGACTTTTCATGCTAACAATTCAGCCTCCCATACCACTTCCTTTCCATCCCGACCTACTCAGAATTATGGCTGCACCTTACATCCCATGCTCAGCTCCGTGCATCTCACAGTGTAGCTACTTCAGGGCTAAATGAGGAGAAAGGGGGGTGTTTGGCAGCTGTTCAACATATCTGACTCAACAGTAGAAAGCCCTCTAGGAGAATGGCCTGTTCTGCAAAATGGAAGCTGTTTTTGGTGTGGTCGTTGGCCCATGGAATTCAACTGATGCTGGCTTCTAACCAGGACATCGTGGAGTACCTGCTGCTCCTTCAGTCACTGGGACTTGCGCTTAGTTCATTGAAAGTGCATCTGGCAGCGATATTGGCATTCATCTCCGCATTCAGGAAAGATCCAATGCCATGGGACAGGGCTTCTTCATCTCCATCCTCTGGTCCAAGAGCCGGTTCCTCTGTGGGACCTTAACACAGTCCTACTGGCTTTTATGGAACCTCCATTCAAGCCCCTGGCATCTTGTCCCTTTCCACTTTTGTGTCAGAAAACTGCATTCCTGGTAGCAATAACGTCTGCAAGAAGAGCGTGCGAGTTGCAGGCTTTGATGACGGAATCTCCTTATACACAATTCTCCAAAGATAAAGCGACTTTACGACCACAGCCCAAATTTTTGTCTAAAGTGGTTTCTCAGTTTCATTTGAACCAGATGGTATATTTACCTGTGTTCTTTCCTAAGCTGCATTCATCTCCGGACTCAGGAGCCACATCTCTATGTATTGGGTGTCAGGTGATGTCTAACCTTCTATCGGGACAGAACTAAACCATTTCATGCTTTGCCTCGCCTGTTTGTGTCATATCCAGATGATATGAAGGGTCAAGGTGGTCTCCTCACAGATGATCACTAAATGGATAACGTCCTGTATCAAGACTGCATATGAAATAGCTTTGGCTACATCTCCTCAGCAGGTCATTTTACGGGAGCGCAAGCAGCGTCAATAGCGTTCCTCAGTGACATCCCAATACTGGATATTTGCAGGGCTCCTAGATAGTCATTTATCCATACATTTATGAACCACTGTGCCTTTGCCACATCTTCCAGGGCAGATGCAAGTTTCAGTAGGGTGGTCCTGCAGTCCTTGTTTAGGTAGACTCTGAGCTCTGCCTTCTGGGGGGTACTGCTTGTGAGTCACCCTTTGTGGAATACACGGCAGCATGTACTTGAAGAAGAAGAAACAATTACTTTCTGTAACTGAGGTTCTTTGAGATGTGATGCAGATGTTTATTCCACAACACACCATCTGTCCTCTCTGCATTGGAATCTTTGGGCATTCGTTGTGAAGGGACTGAGGGGACTAAGGTTGGTGCCACCTCATATAGCCAGGGCATGAGGTACGAATGCGCCCCCCCCCCAGGTACTGGTAGGCAAAGTTCTCTGGCTCTAGTGTGCTGGGCATGCACCCACCTAAGTGGAATACATGGCTTCATCATATCTTGAAGGACCACAGTTACAGTAAGTAGCAGTTTCTTGTCTGAAAAATTTTGACCAACTCCACAGTAGATAGCTTAGTCTGGCTCTTTCTCCAGCTGACAAATTAATGTCCTCCCATGAATCTGGGTCAGAGGTTGCCAAAAGCATTGTGCAGCCTGGCCGACGCAGCAGGAAATTTTGGTGTCCTTTCCTGTATGTACCCTGTTTCCCCGAAAGTAAGACATCCCCCGAAAATAAGACCTACTTCCAGTTTTGCCTCTCGCTGTAATATAAGGCATCCCCCCGAAAATAAGACAGTGCGAGGTCTCTTTAAATCAAAGAGCCCGCGCCGCCGCCAGGACAAGAAAAATAAGACCTCCCCTGAAAATAAGACCTAGCGCATCTTTGGGAGCAAAAATTAATATAAGACACTGTCTTATTTTCGGGGAAACAGGGTAATAAAAAGGGAACCTAGATGCTTGGTGAGATCTAGGGCTATTGTGTGTTTTAATGTATGTATATGATTTAATGTAAAATGATTGGCTTCTAATATAGCAAAATGACACATTGTGCTGGGTTTTTATAGGAAGAAAGGGAGTGGTGGCAGGTGTGATCACCTTTTTGTACTACCGTAATGGAAATTAGTTTGAGAAGAACTCGAAACTGAAGTTTCCACATTAGCCAGGATATTTCAATACAGTACTGTCTGGGTGTATCAATCCACTAAAAAGACTATTCTTTTGTGTGACTACTTGGTAAATGAGGCTTATGTGGGAACATAGGAATGATGAGACTGGCTCAGACCCAAGGTCCAGCAAGTCCAGTATCTTGTCTCTGATAGTGGCCAGCACCAATTGCTTCAGAGAAAGGTGCAAGCACAGGGGAAAGCCTGTCCCTAAGGAAAGTTTTGTTTGTTTGTTTTGTTTTTCCTACTCCTTGATGGAAGCGTTATTTAAACTTTGGCTGCATCTTTTGCTGCTTATGCTGGATTGGCCAAAATCCTTTAGTCCTCACTTAGGCGAAACTGTCAGTTAAGTAGGACACGAGGGCTGTATCTTGAGAGAAGCTGCACACCTGCAACTCCCTTGTCTGCAGTAGGAGCGAAGAGTACTTGCACCTCTCAGGAATATGCCTAAAATAAGGCCTGCAGGAACTGACAATTTTCTCATCAATCTGCTTTTGTATTTTGCCTACAGTATGAAATTCTTATTCACGTGTCAGAAAACAAATCACAGGCGTTCTCTCCAGATTCATCGTTCGTTTTGCAACATTTTTGAGGAGGCTAGTATTCTAATGCCACAAAGTTGTTTATAATATTTAGCTTATACACCTCAACTAGCGAGGTATCCATGGTAACTGTCTAGCCTATACGTGGTACTCTAGTCTGCCTTCCCACACAGGTCAAGGCACACACATTCCCGGATACTGACTCAATTTATTGTGCCTTAAACATCAGGCAATTTTAACAAGGAACTGGTTCCAAATTAACGCATATAATTTCATATTTAATTAGCAGCTTGAGCCTCTGCATTTTGCTAGCAAATGTAACATGCAAAGCCTCTGCCATTGTAAATACATCTGTTGCCCAGACCCGTTCAAATTAAACACAAAACTGTGCTGCAAATATTGTTAGGAGTTTTGCAGCAAGGAAGTTCAAACTTAAAGCTGCTGGTGTGCCATTAAAGAACCTCATAGCCATTCTGAAGTGAACTTTAAAACAACAGCACCCCATTTGGGGCCAGATCCTATGAGGTGTGGAGTGTTCCCAGTTCTCATTGACTTCACTGGAAGTTGAAGGAGCTCAGAGTATTACCTACATGCATGTTTTGTATTTCCCTCCCAATCATTGTTGGGGAGGGATAGCTCAGTGGTTTGAGCATTGGCCTGCTAAACCCAGGGTTGTGAGTTCAATCCTTGAGGGGGCCATTTAGGGAACTGGGGTAAAAAAAATCTGTCCGGGGATTGGTCCTGCTTTGAGCAGGGGGTGGGACTAGATGACCTCCTGAGGTCCCTTCCAACCCTGATATTCTATGATTGGCAAAAGAGCCATGTGTCAGTGAAACTCTGTTCCCATTCTGATCAGTGTGAGCCTTTTGCCTGGTGTCAATAGTGCTCATCTGTGGTATACAAGGCTGCGTAAAATTGGAATGCCACATTTGGGACTTTTCTACGCTGTCAATCTTCTCTAATCTCCAGCCAGTCCACTACCCTCCACCCATCTTTTCCGTCTACTCTGGGCTGCTCTGTCAGTCCAGTCCTCTCACTCCCTCGTTTCTGAAATATGCATTCAGGGTGGGGAGCTGAGTGCGCAGAGGGGAATGTTCCATGCTCCGTTTAAAATACAAACACTCCTCTAACTGGAGCTCTGCTCCCCTCCAGCTGTGTCAGACAGGATAGGGAGTGAGGATGACTGGATTTACTAAGAGAGTGTAGTTGGTCATCAGGTTGCAGGCGTGCGGTCTGCCTACGTAAGTACAACTAGAGGGAGGTGAGGAACAGCAGAAGATGGCTAGGTTCAGGAGGGGCAAGGGAAAAAATTTGGGAGAAAACAAAGCAGGAGAAATTCAGTCCAAATCCCCATCCAGTCTTGTACAATGTCCCTCCTGCACCTCCTTATAAATCTGTCTGTTGTCTGGCTAGAACTTGGCAGCTTTGGATATAACAGCAAGAATGTTAATACTTTCATGTATAGCACCTTATGGCGGGAGAAGGACATTAAGTATGTAGGCAAAAGCGTCTGGATAAGTGACATTCAACCTTTAGCAGTCAAAAAGCCACTTCATCATCAAATGGACTCATGGAGAGACAGAAAAGAGTTTAACATGCATAGGAAACAAATGTGCATAACAAAGTCATTACACAGTTGTGATTAATCAAAAGAACTAAATAAAGGTGACAGTCTGGACAGTGTTATTTAGGACTGAATAAGAGGCCTGGCATTCATAATCTGTCACCAGCATTGAGAAGCCTGATGCTGTGTCTGTCTCTTCCATTCAAAGACATTTTTCAGTGTGTTTCAATGTCTGAGGGGACTATGTATTTTGGACTGACTTGTACCAGCAGAGAGAAATCAGCTGTAGTAGGTGGAAGAAACCAGGGAAATGTAATGTCTGACAAGCTTAGAGACTTACCCACACTCAACTTTTCACACCAGTATCTGGGTACGTTTGTTTCCAATTGCTATGTATTATTGCGGGGACGTCATAAGATGTCTCACTCAAACCCACAAATGCTGGGTTGTGAAAAGCGGCATGTGGCTCCAAAGCTGAACGATTGAGTACCGCTGTCCTGTATTTACTCACCAGTACCTAACTAAGTAGTAAAGAAAGCAAAGATCGACACTATGGGGTTTTGGTTTGTTAGCTCATTAAAATAACCTGTTTTGCTTGTGTATAGCAGTTATTCTTTTTCTGATATTGTTGTGCCTACGTGTTGCAGCAGATATGGTACATTATCATGATTTTCTGTTCTGAACACCTTGGCACAGTAATTTAAAAAAAAATCTTTTATTGTTACTGCATTGTACTGTACTGTGTATAAGTCCTTTGGATCTAATACCACACACATAGACATGATATAACAAGAGTGTTGGAAGGGAGTGAAAACCTCCTTTTTGTTAATATATTAACTAATATAACTCTGGATATTGTCCAATCCCTCTTTGAATCTTGCTAAATTCTTGGCCTAAGAAACTTCCTGTGGCAATGAATTACCCAGTCGAATTCTGTTTTGTGTGGAAGAGTATTTCTCTTTTTTTCTCTTTTGAATTTTCTATCTTTCAGTTTCATTGAAAGTGACCCCTTCTTCTAGTATTATCAGAGAGAGAGAGAGTGGAAGTTCTGATCTAGCTTCTGTACGCCATTATTTTATATACTTCAACCATGTCCCCTCTCACTGGTCTCCTTTCAAAGGTAAATAACCTAGTCTTTTCCATTTCTCTTTGTGTGAGAAATGTTCCATATCATTAATCATTCTCATTACCTCTCAGAACCCCCTCAGATTCTGTAATATCATTTTTAAGATGGGGTGACTACTACTTCACACCCTATTCCAGGTCACTGATTTAGAGCATAGAATTAGAATTTTTTTGGTGGTATTCTCCATCCTCATGAAAGCTCTGACCAGGTCTTCCACAGCGGTGTTCTTACTATGTATTGATGAGAGGCTATATTAAGGCTAACAGGTTTTGTTAGTATATTGTAATAAGAATAGGTATATAGGTTATGGAGCTTAACAGACTTTAGTTGGATGTTGGTTAGTATTCTCCCAAAGCATTGACTGAATGAACTGTAAGCAATATATGTCTCAACAGTTAGCTGAACTGGAAGGTTCATCTTGGGTTTTCAGTCGCTGTTGTGGCATTTATCACAGCGATGTCATAAGTGGTGATGTCAGTACCCTTGCAACATTGTAGGCAATGTCACATTATAGGGTCTCCAGGTCTGGATTCTCCCAACACGTGGGTTGATGTGTACGGTGTTAAACGACTCCATAGAAGGCTATAATGGTGTGCAGTTTCTTGGCTATACGCTGAAACAATCATAATGTACAATGTCTCTTTGGAATCAGCAAGAATTTGTGTATTGAATAGTAACCGCTCCATATCAAATGTGTATTAAAATGTGTTCTGGTAGAACAGCTACCATACATGTGCAGCAGTCTGATTTCTGTCATAAATAACTCAGCAGTTTTAACAAATATTAAATGCTAAAAGAGAGAGCTTAGTATTATGGGCTAACAGCTTGCATATTAAATTTTATATAAACATGAATCTGTCTTTTAGCTGTGGGAATACAAAAAGCTAATACAGCCAGATGAAAATCTCTCTCTCTTCTCCCCCCAGACCCCTAATTTAAAACTTCTGGTTTAATTTCAACCACATTTTAAAACAAATTCTTGGGGTAATGACATTGATTTCTTTAGTTCAAGCTAGAAAACTTCAGTGGCTGATTTTCCTCGGCCTATGAAAGCTGGCATTTAGAAATGGCTGTTGTTTCTGAAATACCACAACATCTAAGAGACTATTGAGTCTTCATGTGACAGCCAATATACCTCTGAATAATATTAAAAACAAAATGTTTGTTAAATGTCTCAGTTTCATTCTGCAGCTCCAGTTAATAAAAAGGTTTATGAAACCTCTGCTGTGGATTTATGCCACAGAGAGTCAGAATTATTTCCATGACACACTTCAAAAGACTTTATTAAGTTTATTTGTTTAAAATGATGAAATGCTAGAATCCAAGAGTAGGAAGCTAATATCGGAATCTAACTTAGAAACAGAGGATGAAAACTGCTTCACAAAGATCTCACAATGAAGAACTTTTGCTAGTAACAATGCCTTTAATCTAAATGTTACATCCAGGGCCGGCTCTGGCTTTTTTGCCGCCCCAGGCGCCGGGGGCAGGGCCGCGAGCCCCGGCGGGGGCTCGGCTCTCCCCCCCCCCCCACCGGCGGCGAGCCCCGGCGGGGGCTCGGCTCTCCCCCCGGTGGCCAGAGCGCCGGGGGCAGGGCGGCGAGAGGGCGGCGAGCCCTGGCAGGGGCTCGCCGCTCTCCCCCCGGCGGCAGGGGGGAGGGCGGCCAGAGCGCCCGGGGGAGGGCGGCGAGCCCGGCTGTGGCCCCACTCTCCCCGGCGGCCAGAGCGCGGCGCCGCCCCCCTCCAGGTGCCGCCCCAAGCACCAGCTTGGGTGCCTGGTGCCTGGAGCCGGCCCTGGTTACATCATTTGAATGTGAAGCACTGTTACCGTGCGCCCTTAGCTGTGCTAGGAAATGAAGGCACCGATGCCAAATCATTGCAGCTTTGTGAATCAAATGCAAAAGTCAGGTCACATCCTAAGGCATTCAGATTGCCTCCTGCTAGTGCTCTACTACCATTGATTTTAGTGGAAGTTG
Organism: Terrapene triunguis; assembly: GCF_002925995.2. NCBI lineage: Eukaryota > Metazoa > Chordata > Testudines > Emydidae > Terrapene > Terrapene triunguis. The sequence continues at coordinate 8,762,298 of NW_020664463.1, read as the reverse complement.
AGGTACTTCAGCATCTCACAGCATCTGGTCCTAGAAGAGCAACCAGCTCCCCACTCCTGGAGGGCAGCCATGGCAATTTGTATTTCCTGTATCATAAGGAACAGCGGTCTAAGATATTTCCTAACCTTAGTCTCCCAAATGGCAGCCCATCAAGCTGCCATGAAACTAAAGGGGGCCAGACCTCAAAAAGGAAGTTAATTGTGAATTTGTTTAAATTCCTTCCTTTTCCTGATGTCTCATACTCACTTTCTAAAAGGCCCCCCACCTTCTAGGGTTTGATGGGATGGTCTTACCCCATAATTCTAGTATGTCATTAAATCTCAGTTGTTTCGGCCCCATCGTTGGCTCTGTGATGATTTACTGAACTGCTTCTTGAGCAGGAGAAGTGGTGCTTTGCTGCCTTTGAAACTGTAGCCACGTGTCCTTCCGTCCATATACAGTACCAAGATGTGAATAAGAGCCAGATTGCTGACCAGGTCATGCACCAGTGAGGATCCAAGCCTCTCGCAGTGCACAGGAACAATATATCTCATCCAGGACGTTCCTGAATTCATATTCAGTATTGCCTACCTCCAGCATTCGAAATAATGCGTCAGGCTCCAAAAGTCACGAGATTGACTAAAAAATAGTGAGATTTTAAAAAATACATTTTGAGTTCTCTTTATTTGCCTTCTTGTTTTTGAGCACATAGGGTTAATATTTTCAAGCTTTTCTCTGCAACCATGAGTGCAAGAAACTTTGATTTTATTTTTCACGTTGTAAGAGCTGAGATTTTCATGTAATCACGTAACTCCAGAAGCTGGGGCTTTAAGCAAAACACCAAATGTTGCAAGACTCGCAATAGAATTGAGAGCTGGCAATAATGCATACCCAAGTGCACTACAGGAGGAAAGTTCAAACTACCATTGCTTCATCAAGGACACTAATTCTAAATGTCTTTAACTCATAGTTGACACCTATGACAGTTATTAAAGACCATGGGCCAGATTTAGTGCTGTATCCAGCTTATGCTGGGTACAGTGAGGTGTATCCATCTGGAAGCTTGGTACAGCTCCCTGATTCTCTGCCTGCCTCCAGCCCCAACTGCAGGTTAGAACAGTGAGCACATTGCAGTCTGGCCACTCCTACTTCCCCACCCCTCTCTGACCCAGATATGCTTCCTGTGCTCAGGGCTGCAGTGAGGTCAGCATAGGTGCTGGCTGTACTCCAGGGGGGAATTGCCTATCCCCTGGTAGTAAGTTAATGAGTCTCTGGTTCCTTTGTGCTGCCTGCGCAGTGCAGAGGGAGTGAAGTGGCAGTGAGATTGTGTCCGTATCTGCAGTGTACTGCAGCGTAACATCCATTACCTACAGCGTACTGCATTGCTCTGAGGCTCTGTCCACACTACAATTTTTAACCCACCGTGGTTGGCTCCGAGCATGGTATGTGCACACATACCTGTGGTTGGAATTCTGTTAGTAACCCTGGCAATTTATGGTGTTCCATCCCAGCCAGAAGCTTAGACTGGCATGAGTTTGCTTCCTTTAACCATTTCAGCACAGTTATTTTTATAGTGTGGATGGACAGGAGCTTCTAAATATGTTTATGTAACTGGTTCTGGCCAGTTATCCTCCCTTTTAGTAATCTGAGAACATCCCAGAGTGCATTTCTGTACATTCTGTTGGCATTGCTCTGTGTGCATGTCCTTCAGGCACTCAAATAAATGGGGACTTATGCTCCTAAGTCACTTAGGACCAGACTTTTAAAAGCATTTATATGCCTAAAGATGCAGATAGGCCTCTAAAAGGCTTTTTGGAAGTGGCTTGATTTCAGTGGGATTTAGGGATATAGACATTTCTGAAAATCCCAGTAAGCATCTGTCTGCATCTTTGGACACTTAAAAACATTTGAAAATCTGGTCCTTTTGAAAAATTTAGCCAGGATCTCTAACCAGTTTAAAAAAAAAAAAAAAGATTAAAAACTGTATGTGGACAGGATCTTTGTGACTATTGCATATGTACATTATTTTTTAAATGCTCTGTGATGTGTAGGAAGGAGTCTCACTAACAGAAAAACAGATGTCTTTAAGGTCTCAGTGCTGACTTAAGAACAAACGTCTATCCAATAGATTATTTTGCAGTGTAGTGAACTTTTGATGGTTAGTCCTCCAGTTAGTATCTCATTGTAAATGGCATAGAGCTGCTCTAGCTGAAATAACAGCCATTAACCAGGTACCTCTGTAAATATTTGGGAAACTATTAACTATTAGAACTGAATGAATCTCCCATAATGAAACCCCAAAGTAGGAAAAAATTTAGTATTTAGTTACTGAACAAAGCCAGTGCTTGTGCTAGGTTCACTGAAACGTTTGCGGGGGTTAATGAGCCTGTGCTTTGAAAAAGCAAGCCTGGGTTACCAAAACTTGCAGTTTTCTCGGAATGAATGAAATTTGGGGAATTAGAACCCATGAAAACCAATCCTGATGAAAGTTTGTACCAACTCCTGCAAATTGGAACAGAGGTGTTATATAACTCAGTGGAGCTAGTGAGTGGGTGAAATTGACACACAAAGATGCCCTCTGAATCAATTAGTATCAGCAGGTGGAGATCATAATGTATCTGATTCAAAGTAGGGTAGACAATAAGTACTGTCTGCCTTGTGAAGCTCCCACTGCTAAGCATCCATTATCTAGTAGATCCAATATCTATAGTAGTTTAGCATTGAAGTTCAACGAATAGCAATATACTGAAACAGAATAATGTGATGGAAACACTTTTTAGCTACTCCTGTTATTTTTTCCAAGCTACCTATCTAATTTTATCCTTAAATGTCAAAGCACAGTAGTGCTCATAAGTATGTAGCTGGAAATTAAGTGTGTGTTTTGGTAAACATTCACATTGCCAGGGCACTTAGGCGTAAATTTTCCTAGCAGGGCATGGAGAGTTCCTCACACAAATCCTGTTAACAAATAATAGGATTTGTGTGGAAAACTCCCTGTGCATCACTTTGAAAATTTACCCCCTGCAGTACGAGTTAGATGATTTTAGCCTTCAGAAATTATGCATTTCAGATCCAGTCTGTTTCTACAGTATATTATTGATGCTACAGACACAAATGTGTCTCTGAATAAATCTTGATCAGATCTCAGATGGCTTTCTGTCAGTGATTTAAAAACTTGGGAGAACATCAAATATGAACTTATTACAGTGCATCCTGGTATTTTAGTGTCTAAATGGCAAATATTTAAAAATTGTGTAGGTGTAAAAATTGACCTATTTTATATATGCAAGGGTTATGATTTCACAGAGAAATAAATGTAATCATGCAAGCAAATGGATGTGCAACTATGATTAACAATAACATTTGATGGACTAATAGTAAAAATCTAGACTACAAAGTCAGTCTATTATTTTGAATGATCCAATTGCAGCACTGGGGGCAAATAAATCTGAATGCCCCAGTGTTGAGGTGCACTTATCCCTAACTTATATTCTATGCTGCTATATTTATATTGGACATATTAGTATTTTTATAATTTAGTTTATTTTTAATATTAATATTTTTGTGTCACTTAGTTTAGTTTGTATAAGTACCCCAAGAGTTCAGGCACTTTCCTGAACTTCTTGGGTCTGCAAAATTGGGCTTACTACCAGGCAAGAACCAGTTTTCATGCAACACATCTAGTGCTCCCTAGTCTATCTAGACTAGATGTACCCAGGCAGCAGCTTTTGTTTTTGCAATATTTTGGCACTTCTGTTTCCCTTCTTAACTGGTACCCAGAATTGCAGAGGCAAATAAAATCAAAGGACAAATACATCAATAATAAAATCGAAATGTTAACTATTACTTTTTTAAACCACAGCAATTTGGTTTGAATTCAGATTGAGTTTTGAAAGAAGGGGTAGGGCATGTTTCTGGATTCTTATTTTACCTGAACTGATTCACTCATCCCTACAATAGCTGTAACCTCAGCTTTAATCATTTAACATTTCTGATGTAGGCAACTTGGATTAAGACAAATGGGATTTAATACCAGATTTATGTAGAATTAAAACAATAGTATGTTTAGAATATGGAGCATCCCTACTTAATGAGAGAGAGTTGAGAGGGGTGGGTCACCAGTTCTCCTATGCTAGGAGAAACTGTGTAATAAATTCTGGTGCATATTTTGGATGTTCTTTTTATGGTTATGTAAAAACTTTTGCCAAAGCAAAGTACAGGCCTGCTCCTTCTACTGAAGTCATTGCCATAACGCCCTTGCTTTAATGGAGGCAGGACTGGACCTGAGATGTACATGATCTGATTTTTAAAAGCACTCTCTCCCCATAGAGAATGAATGCCTAGGTGCACAAATGTTAGCTTTCAGGTATCATACATTAATTATCAGTGGAAACGTATCAGTGTCGCCCAGTCTATTACTGGTGGAAACATCTGGTTTATAAAACAGAATCTGTGTTTTGCTGGAATCACACAGTGAGGATAGAATTTTTCCACTGGTTTTTACAGATGGAGATCAGGAGACCAGGGTTAGGACTTAAAGATTCTATTCATGGCTGTGCCATTTACTTGTATGTTATTGGACACCTTTGTGCCTCAGTTTACCCATATCTGAAATGGGAAGGTAATTATGCTTAGCTACCTTACAGGAGTGTTGAATCTTAATGAAAAATTATAAAACTTTGAGAAGAACAGGAGTACTTGTGGCACCTTAGAGACTACAAGTACTCCTGTTCTTCTTACAGATACAGACTAACACGGCTGCTACTCTGAAAACTTTGAGAAAGTTGGGAAATGGGAAAGATAAATATTATTGTTATTACATACACAAAAACTATGGTTAAAAACATTTAGGCTGCAAAATCAATCGCTCAAAAGTTAGGAGATGCCAGATTTAAGGCTGCTTGTGCAAACTTAATTTGGCCCCCTTGTGTGAAAACATTATGTTACAATCCTTACATGATGAAGTATTTTTTTCCACAGGACCCCTGCCTCATTCAGTGCACAGGATGGTCGCTGCTCACTTAATGAGCAGTTGTTCAATACTTTGCTTTCTCCTCATTGTTCAGTGTGTGGCCCCAGGTCTTATTTACTGCAAATTATTCAAACCCTGCTCTGAAGACAGAATTGTTAATTTCCTCATGGGCTTTTCTATGGTGTTTGTCACTATGGTATCTGAGTGCTTTATAAATATTAATTAATTTTCTCAACACCCCAGTGAGGTGAAAATGTGGTATTCTCCTCATTTTACAGATGGAGAACTGAGGCACAGAGATTTAAGGTCAGAAGTATCCCAATTTGGATGCCCAATTTGAGACACTTAGGACCTGATTTTTTCAGTGTTCTTAGTGATATACAGCACCTTCATATGTTCAAAGAACAGAGCACTCAGCACTTCTGCAATAAGACTCCGGGTCTGAAGTCAGGAATCCAGAAAACGCAGAATGTGCAGTTACTGATCGCATGTGAAAAGTGTGGTTTAGATGACTTGCCCAGCATCACAGGGGAGCCCTGTGGCAGAGGCAGGGATAGAATCCAGATGTTCATGACCTTATTTAACAACATAGCCATGAGACCATTCTTTCTCTTCCAGCAATCCTCTACTTCATTCACTACACAACTTTCAATTTCTGGAACAAGTGTAGCAAGGGTCTAACAGACAACAGCCTCTTTCACTATTCAGCCCTTATTCATCCCCAGAGCAGGACCATCCTGTGCACTGAATGAGTAGTTGTAGGTTGCCATCCTATATATGGATGGACATGAGAAGGGGATGGAACAGTTTATCGGGGGTTCACAGATATTTCCTGACAGCAGAGGAATGATGGGACTCAGGAATCTTGGGGAGTGTGCTATAGTCTTTTCTGCCCATTGCCCACAGGCTTGACCCCTTCTGCCCTTTCCCTTGCAACATCTCCCAGCTCTGCCCCATCCCTTCCAACCTCTTCCCTATCCTTGACTCCTTGTCCCAGTCCCATTTTCTTCACTAGCCAGTCCTGGTTTCTACTCCTCAAGCTTCTCATTCCAAGCCCAGTCTTGTCAGTCCCAGTTCCCCCCTCCAGCTCCTTGTTTGATTTGTTCCCCCCCCCCCCGCTCAACATTTCCCATCCCCACTGACTCCCAGTCTTACTTCCAGGGCTCCTCATCCAATCCGTGTCTCCTCCCCACTCCTGGCACCTTGTCCCAATCCGTTTGCCCATCCAGTCTGTTTTTTCCCGTTACCTCAGCTCCTCATCAGATATGTCTCCCCTCCCCACAAAGCATTGGCCTCTGGTACCAGTCTCCCCACAGCTCCTCATACAGTCTCGGTCTGTGTGTGACTCCGTGACGCCCAGTCCTCTCCATCTTCCAGCCCAACAAGTCCTAGTCTTCCCCCAGCTCCCAGTCCCAATCTCCTTTACAGCCAGTCCCAATCCCGCTGCAGAACAGCTAGTCCCAGTTTCCCTCTCTCCTCTGTCAGCCTCCAGCCTGAATCATGCCTCCGAGGCTCCTGCTCTAATGTACTCCCTCTGCCCCTCCACGTCTCCCAGTCAGGCTCTTGTCCACTCTGCATTCAAACCAGGTATTTTCTTCCTCAGCACAGCCCTGGCCCAGCTGGGGGGAGCAGTTTCATTGAGAGCACAGGAGAGACAGTTTTCCTGCTCCAGTTCAGGTGCCCAGTCCCAGACTCAGCGCAGCCTGCAAAAGCCCAGTTCTGCAGTTGCAGTGAAAGTCCTGCTCAGCCTCGGGCTGGAACATGCCCAGTGTGGATGGAATCTTTAGGGAATTTAACTACTAAAATCTAAGAAGTCTCTACTGAGCATGTGCGAACTGTGATTCCTCCCCCCCGCCCAGAGGTTTATAATTTGACCAAATGTGGGCAGATTTTCATGGGGAAGGCAAAAGGCACTTCTTTGACACACAGCACCCTCTCTGCTGCCATGCCCCCCCCCCCACACACACACATTTCAAATCCCTGTTCTAGAGCTTCTCAAAGAAAAGGCCATCAGAACTTTTTAACATGGATAAAACAACTAACTGTGTTCTCAGACACAACTGGAGTGTTTTGGCTGAAGTTTTCTAAAGAACGTTCCACCTGCAGCAGACACCCAGTATGGAAAATTGAATGGTTGGGGAAAGCTATCAGCAATTGAAAACTGTTTCTTATAATGGGAGGTGTTGGGCAACCTTAATAATAGGCTATGCCACTCATCTTGCCTACAATTACTACAGTGAAGGAATGGCAGAATATGTATAGGGTTCACTGAACCATCTTGTTTTAGCCAGACTTTAGTAGGAAAGCAATTAAAAAATTAGACTTACAGGGTTAACTATTCCCTTTTACAACAGTAATGAGAAGCATAATGAAATATGGACTGAGAAAAATAAAATTTGTACCTACTTGCTTCTATTGAATCCATTTTTCCCTTTTGGAAATATTTTTCCGTCAGTCAGTGGCTATTTAGAGCTCCAGTAAAGAAATATTTGTAAATTGTTGTTGCTGTCTTGTGTCCTCATGCCTTTTCCCTTCAGTAGCTTTTGTTAGAGACAATGCAGGGGCATTCACGGATAACAATAGGACTGTTATGTTTTATTGCGTTTCTTCAAAGCTGTGATCAGCCTATTTTAGCTATTCATTACATAAGAAGTGAGGAGTCAGCTGAGTTCTGTTTATATACCACCTCCATGTATTAATAAAAGCTACAGAATAAATTCCATTGTAACCAGCAGGAGGGAGAATCAGTTAGACAGGATTTGGGTCCAAAGTGTGAAGAAATACAATAATGTCAAGATATCGCTGCACTGTCTGCTGTTTTTGGACTCTGTGCCTATATTAGGAGTTGTGGTAATGTTTGTTGCAAACTGCTAATTCAAATTGCATTGGTGATTGTGTGTTTTCAGTCTGCTTTGGTACTGAGCAAGGAAACTGTTACAGGGACATCGATTGCATAAAATGGTTGGTTGTCTCGTTAGCTTCCTTAACTTTCTGCATCCACATGACATCCCTGTTTTTGACTGACCCATTTTAGTCTGCCTACAAAAGCCCACTATACAACCAGGGTTGTCCCAGTGCATCCTGGGATTGTCCAGTTACCTATTCCATAGTGTGCAGCACTTTTGCTGGGAGCAGGGGCTTTTCAGCAATTTCTAAAATGGTGCCCCATGGAATGAAGCTGTGGGAGCTTAGAGGCATTCTTGGAATTTTGCATATCTCAGAGTTCCCCAGGCCCAGTCAATATTGCTACACTGCAGAGAAACGGTGCTTGCTCTTTGCACTGGCAGCTTATTTCATAACAGAATGGATGGCATGGGAGAGTCACATGACTGTTAAAGGTCAGAAATGAGGTAGGTGAAACTCATGTGGAGGCTGAAGATCCCAAGATTGCAATCATATGGGACAACCTCGAGGCTGCATTTTTATCACAGCTGTCATGGAAGCGAGGGATTCCATGGTCATCTTTCTTTTCAAACAAAAATGTCCTTGACTTTTGACATTTTGAGAACCGTGAGAGCTGCCAACTCAAAGCCTGAGCTTTGTGGGAGTCTGAGAGAGAGGGAGCGAGAGAGCGCCAGAAAGCAGGGACTCTAATAATTAAAGCTAGTAGTTTGTCATAAGAAGTGGTGTCAAGGATTCTGTGATTTCTGTGATTTTGGGGGGGAGGGAAGTCTTGGAGTTACTGTGACACCAAGTACCCCTGTATACACATTGTTGTAATAATCTTTGTACAAGATATGCTTTGTGAGGTATCATATGAAGACTAATAACTCACTGATCATTAATATTCTTGCAAGATGTATGTATGCAATGGGTATTAAGAGTTATGAATATATGCTGGAATTCTAACTAAAGTGTGTGTGAACCAGGTATGTCGGGGGTGATGTTAAACAGATCTGTCGTAAACAAAGGAATGTGTTTATCTCAATTTGTGTATAAGTAGTAAAAAGGGTCCTTGAGACAGCATGGGCAGGAGATGGCAGGAAACAGGACAATTTGGATTTCAACAGACACAAGTGGGGGAAGAAAGAGCATGGAGCCTCCTTCATCACCAGACTCTGTCGCCTCCTCTATTATTTGAATAAATGTTACTTTGAAGGGTAACCCTCAGAACAATCCATGTCAAAGGTTCACTAGAGTATAAAAGAAAGAGGTAGAGAAATTCTCTCTCTTTCAACTAAGATGACAAAGGCACCAGCACCTTTGGAACTCTGGGAGAAATCCTGACCAAGCAAAGGTCAGGTCCCATCTTGCTGGAAGACTGTGGGTGAGAAAGGCCATCTTTATCAAAACTTTGAACTGAAACTTGCCAGATTAAGTTTTAAACTTATAGGTGTGCCTTTTCACTTTTATTTGCTTTATCTCTTATACTTGGATTCACTTAAAATCCTCTTCTTTTGTTAATAAATTGTATTACTCTTAATTATAAACCAATTCAGTGCTGTTTAACTGGAGTTACCAAACAGTTCAGTTTAAAGTAGCAAATTGTTGACTATTGACTCCTTACAGTGGCAATGGATCTTAGTATCTGAACCCTCCACGAGAGGACTGGACACACATTTTGGAAAAATTTGGGACTGGGGGTGCATTGGGGTCACCCTTAAAGTAGTAACTAAGGCTGGTGGAAGCCAGAGTCTGACTGGAGTGTTGCTGACTGGCTGCGGGGGGTCAGAGCTGCTGGACCAGGGCTGTAACTATACACAGACAAGCAAGGTGTGACCTGCATGTGAGTGGCCCAGGTTGGGAGCTATAACAGGAAAGCATTGTGGGGCACCCAAGGTTACAGGGCAGGGGGTGACAACCCCTCACTGGTCTGGATTGCACCCCAGAATGTGACAGCTGCAGAGCTGCTTTCAGAAGTGTCTCCATAGCATTGCTCTACTGCTGTCTTTGTAGAGGACAAGACAGGTAAGAGAGGATGAAGAAGAGGCAGCAGTTGCTATCTCCCGAGCAATAGGACTGCAGTTGTAAATCATTCTGAATTATTAGTCAAATGTTATTACATGGGCTTAAACAGTTTTTGTTTTAGAATGAGGATGTTTTAATTGAATAATGAAACGCATGAGTTTTGACATTGTTTTTTAAAACTATATATCAATGCCTTTTGGCATCTTTCCCATGACTGCACTGTGACTTTTGGATTCACTTACCATGGCACTTTATTAGTTGTAAGTCCATTGTATGGGTTGCTGTCTAGGATGTTGCCCCAAGACAAGTAGTTAGTCAAGTGGCCTGACACTGTCCTTTTCCACTGTATGGCCGTTAAACATTCTCAAATGTATTGCCCGTTCTGGAACAAGTCCCAGTCTGTGGAGATGGGAACCTGTAGTGTCTGTGAGTAGCTGAAGATAATTGGAATGAAAGAGGACACTTTTTTTTACTACCTCTGTGTAAAGCTTTGCTTATAAAATGAGAAATTCAGACCCTACGGACTAGGAAATAGCTATTGTTTTGTGTAGGCTGGCTACATGTATAGAATATTGCATGCTGGTACTTGCTTGGTTCTAACAAGTCCATTGTGTCTGCGATGTGTATAGCAATGAAGTCCTGCAGAGTCCTGTGATTACTGTTAGAAATATTGCTGAGATAACAGAAACATTGAGTTGGGGCTTCCCAGCCATTCTGGAGGTATTGGTGAGATTCACTTGCCCCCTTTCTGCCTACCAGAGTAATCACAGGAGTATTATCAACTGGAAAGTCTGCTGTCCCATTGCTATGCAGGTCCTGGAGGCCATTTCCTGTTTCACTGGTTTTCAAAAACTGGTTTGCACCAGAAGGCATGGAGAAGAATTTGTAAAAATTTAATAGTGTGCAGTGAGAATAGATTCTCTTTGTATGGCAATTCTTGGAGACACTGCCTTGCTTCCTTGGTTAACTAAACCAAACGTGGATTACATCAGCACCTGTCATGATAACTACTGTCTCATTAAGAGCTTAGTTTTGTCTGAAAGTGTTTTTTGGGAGGATGAAGGCAAGATGAAAATGCCTGCTGAAAGGCAGTGACAAAGACAATGCCTGCATCCCCATTTTTAATTCCTCATGTCATGTTTTGCAGAACATTTTGTGATACAAAATGGGAGGAAAGAAATAGAGTATAATGCTTGATTATTGCTTTATATTTAGAAGTGGAGGGACAAGGAGGTACAGGAATACTTTTGTGACAGCTTATTTATCTAGTTCTTTGTTACACCTCTCTTTTTTGATACTTCAGATACAATGAGCTTCCTCTAATTGGTTAATACAAATGATGAAAAAGGTTTTATATCAATCACACACACAACATGGAACTCTGGGGAGGAATATTCTAGAGAACAGTGTTTCCCAGCTTCTTCTGGAGGTAGTTCTGCTTCTATCCATTGTTTTATGCCAGGGGTTGGCAACCTTTCAGAAGTGGTATGCCAAGTCTTCATTTATTCGCTGTAATTTAAGGTTTCGCGTGCTAGTAATACATTTTACATTTACAGGGGCCGGTGGATGGAACCTCAGACTGGCAACGGGCTGAGCGGGGCCGGCAGCCGGGACCTCAGGCCGGCAGCGGGCTGAGCAGCTCAGCCCATCCGCCGGCCCCGCTCAGCTCGCTGCCGGCCCGGGGTTCCGTCCATCCAGGCCGGCAGCGGGCTGAGCGGGGCCGGCAGCAGGGACCCCAGGCCAGCAGCAGCGTGCCATGGTAAATCAGCTCGCGTGCCGCCTTTGGCACGCATGGCATAGGTTGCCAACCCCTGTTTTATGTGATCCTGGATTACGTAGACCCGACCTTTGCTAACATATGATATCAGGATAATAGGTGTAATAGTTACTACACTCTGTTATGTCTCACTTCTTTGGTCAGGGCAGAAAAATTCTCTTCTTCAAGCCCTCCCATAAATTTCTAGTCATTCATACATCATTACAAATTTTCCATGTAAGATCAGTACTGTTAGCCAATTGCTTTTAACAATTCTGCAGACACGTTGTCTACCCTTGGACACAGGATTGATGACTCTAGCTCTGTACTCTTTTTGTCGTCCTTTATTATGAGTGGCTGTGGTGAGGCATACAGATTGGCACGGTAGTCTGTCCACCTGAGTTTATTATCGTCCCCCTCCATGAGGACTCAGCCATCGTGATCTTTTATTATGTTTGTTTGAGGGGGAAAACCGTGTAGTAAAAAATCTGACCACAGTGAACATAGTTTTTATATTATTACTCTCTTTATAATTCTCAAGTTCCATACATTTTGCTCTTGTATATTCACTCGTCTCATTTAGTCTGCCTTTGAATCAGTCTGTTCAGTTCCTTATGTTCTTTCCTGCATTCCTCTGTCTCCAAGCCATCTTCTTTCATTCTTTATCATTTAATTGCCAGCTCAAACACCTCCATTAATCCGGGATCATATGAAACAAAGGATAGAAGCAGAACTACAACCAAAACAAGCTGGTTTCAGAGAAGTCTAAGGCACATGTGACCAAATCATGAATATTTGTTACATCACTAAGAATGCAGAGAGTACATTCAACCATTGATCTTGTGCTTCATTGACTTTTCAAAAGCTGTTGATATCATTCAGCACAGCCATCTTTGGAAGATACTTGCAGACATGGAGATTCCAAAGATTCTCACTGAACTCATCACAAGTATCTACCAAAAACAACAGGCAGTTGCATGAACAGGAGTCTGCGATAGTGAGTGGCTTTCTATTGTGCAGTGTGTGAGAGAGGTTTATTTTGTCTCCACAGCTTTTTAACTTATATGCAGGATTTATTATGAGGCAAGCCTGTGAGGTTTTGACAAAGTGGAAGGAGCTAGGATCTCCATTGGTAGACACCTCTTAGCTAACCTCAGATATGCTGATGACCTGATGCTCTTTGCTACAAGCACCAAAGCAATGCAACAAATGTTGGCGTTTGTAAAAACAGTTAATGAGGAATATGGACTATTCCTAAATGCGATGAAAAGAAAATGTCTGTACATTGACATGACTACAGAAACATGATGCAAGCAGGTATCACAATTAATGGACAAGCTGTGGAGGAAGTAGATTAATTAAATTATCTGAGGTCATATATATCCAGCCAAGGAAGCTGTTTCAGAGGAAGAAACTGTGGAAAAACCATGGCATCTCAAAATGTCTGACGGTGTGACTGGTGAAAAACCTATTTTTTTTTATGGGATGTGAATCCTAGGAAGTTAATGCTGCTGACAAGAAAAAAAATTGAAGCTTTTGACATGTGGTGCTGGCGAAGAATCATACGTATCTCCTGGATTGAAAAAAGACAAATGCCTATGTTGGAAATATTATGGGAGAGAAGCAGACCCTGATGTCGGAAATCAACAGATGTATACTTGGTTGCATTAGGCATAGAGATGGAAATAACTTTGAGAACGTTATTCTGAAAGGAATGGTGAAGGGTCATTTATAGTAGGGTACAAACAGTGAGGAGATGGATGGATGGTGTGTGGAAGATCAGCTGCTCAGTGCTTGAAGTTAGTGAGGGATCATGAAGGCTTTAGAAAATTCTGTTATCACCGATATGCAGACATGAATACATTGTTTTACTTATTTTAATGTTTCCCAAACCATGTGTCCCAATCAGGCACCAGATCACAATGCCACTCATTCAAATTTGGCCCGATGACCCCTCTGTCATGATGGAGGGGTGGCCAGACCAGAGTGGCACTGTGCCTCTGTGTTCCAGGCAGTGCCCAGAGCGGGGAGTCAGACCCAGCTCCATGGGACAGGAGCCGTCACTGCAAGGGTGGGCTCGTTCTCTTACTCTTTTCCCTCATTCCAGTGCCTCCCCTCTGCACTGGACCGGGATTAGGGTTGTGGTGCTGGGGTGGAGGGTGCATCTATGTAATGTTGGGTTGCAAAACAAGACCAAACGTAGTTGGCGGGTTGCCTTATTAAAAAGTTTGGTAACTGCTCTAGGTAATAGTCTAGGAGTTCATACAGCTGGGATATACAGTGTCAGACAATCTGAGTAATATAAGATGACTCAAGCACGGAGGGGTAGGAGACTGCACAGTCCATGACAGGTAGGACAAAGAGAAAGGAAGAACACGTATCTGTCTTTATGGATCCAAGTGAAAAATATAGGCCTTAAAGACCATGAATAAAATATTTTTTAAAACGCTTGATTTATTTTGAGTTTTTAAAAATAAATGTATTGAAAAGCAGCTTAGAAAATTTGCCATGAGATTTGTTAGGTAAAACCATACTTCTCTCAGCTACCATCCCCATTTATATATTTGCTGTTTATCTAAAACTGAGTTAGTAGAATATTACTGTGGCAAACAGCTTGTTTTCCAGAAAGCAGAAATTGGCAGCTCCTGTAACGTCTCATGCTATTTTTCATCCTTCTCCTAAAGGGCAACACTCTAAGGAAAATACTTCTAAATCGTTACTTTAAAGGAGACTATGGAAGTGGTATGAATGGGCCTCTGTCCGGCAGCTACAGCAAAACTGCACAAGTGGGAGGTAAATCAACAGCAATCATTTAAGAAAAATAAAATATGTCACCCTATTTTCTACTCAGGTGCATGGTAAATGCTAAGGGGATTTAGTCAGTAAATAGTTCAAACAACTATTGACCTGTTGGGAGAGGAGCAGCGCTAAACTGTGTTAAATTGCATGCACCTGTGTCAGTTGGCTTGTGTTTGGCAATCCAAAAGTATAAAAAATAAATACACAGCTCAATCCAAATTCAGACTGGCTGTGTGTAAGCGTATGCCAGAAAATCTGCAGCCAGTAGCCAGAGCAAAGCACAGAAGTTCTCCACACTGTCCTGGTGTCCCTCAAAACTCATGGAAAGGATTCTTGGCTTTACAGACCTTTCACTACCAAAGCAGTTGAGGGGTCTTCAAGTAGCATGATCTTGAAGGTCTGTATGTTGACAGTAGTAATTTAAGCAGGGCATGAGGAGAGGACTGTGCATAGAGCCAGATCGTGATGCACCTTAATGCTACTTTTGCAGCATATACGGTATGTGTGCCTGCTTCTGTGGGACGCATTTCCAGGTGCTGATCCAGATGTTCCAATATAAATGTCCAGATGTTGGCCCTATGGAAATATTTACAGTCGAGACCCTGTGGACCAAATTCTGCTCTGTCAGACCCTTGCATATATATACTGTATGTGTGCAAGAGTAGAATCTAGCACTGTACATTTACATTGTGCATCAGTATGTTTGTACAGTTCATTTGTTAGTGGATATGGTGGTGATTGTGTGTGCATTCTGGTTAGCTACAACATAGATGAGTTCTGAAGTTTATATGGTCCAATGGAGAACATAAAACGTAGCTAGTATTGCTGAGACATCATATGGATAGACACATTCATAATAATGCTATTATGTCACTTGTATAGTAATATGGGTGGTTGCGGAGGGGCAGGGTTTTTGTTTTGTTTTTTGCTTGCTTTTTAAATTATAAACACAGGTCCTATCAGGACTGGAAGACTTGTGGATGACTGGAGTACTACAGAAATGGTGGCATCATGAGCTAAGCAATGGAGAGGGAAAGGGATTTTCAGCCAGACTGCTTAAAACCTTTTGTTTTGTTTTGTTTTTATTAAGACCTATTTAATTTAAGTGATTAATTAACACTTTGAACAAAGATAGCCTTTTGTTCAAGATCAAATACCGTTGCCCCTATGGTTAGTGTCAGCGCTCACAATAAAGATCCTTAAGACCTCCCAAAGGTCCTCCAGCAGAATCAGGGAAGACAGAATTTGACATTCCTGAAGGCTTATCTACATTTAAAACGCTGTAGTGAGCTCTGCGTTGTAGCACTTCAGTAGAGACACTACCTACATTGACAGGAGGGCTTCTGCCATCAGTGTAGGTACTCCCCCCTCCACGACCATCAGTAGCTAGGTTGACAGGAGAATTTTCTCATCGAAGTAGTGCTGTCTATACCAAGGGTTAGGTCAGTTTAACTGTGTCGCTCAGGGGGTGTGGATTTTTCACACCCATGAGCGATGTATTTACACCAACCTAATTTCATAGCGTAGACCAGGCCTCATCTTTTTAATGCCTTGTTTACACATAAGCTGTAACATTTTACTGTAGCAGTATAGCTAAAATGGTACAATCGCCCTAGTGTAGACACAGTTATATCCATATAGGTGTTTATACCAGTATAATACCTAGCTCTTATGTAGCTTCCCCATAAGGGAAGGTGAATAAGCTGTACTTGTGTAAGGCACCTTTATGCCAGTATAATTGCGACCAAACTGGCGGGGGGGAGGTTGTATTTTTTAAAACTATTTCCACCACTAACCAAAACAGTTTTATCACTACAAAATCTGGGTGTAGACTGTGCCTTAGGTTTAAAAAAAAAAAAAGTATCAAGATAACCTTTCAGCCCATGTTGATGATTGATAAAGAAGCAAAAGAGGACATACAGCTTACCTTTTAAAATATGCAGTAATGCAATAAAAATGCATTTCTGTGAACAAATCACTGAGGCTCCATCTTCTTTGTTGTTGGAATTACTCAGTGTTGCTACGGTTTTGATCGTATGTTATTTCACGTTTTTTATTCTTGGGGCCCAGCACTAAAGTCATTATTTATTCAAAATTATCATTTAAATCAATGATAAATCAGTTATGAGGTAGTTTATTTTAACATGTATACCACAAATACGGATATGAATGTACAGGATATATATTTGTTGTATTTGCAGGTAGCTTTTCAGGACAAGATTCAGATAAGTCTGGGATATTGATGTCTGATATTCAGTGCCTTCTGGATAAAGAAGGTGCATCAGAACTAGTCATAGATGTTATAGTAAGCACCAAAAATGACAGAATTTTCTCAGAAGCCATCTTACTTGGTATTGCATTGCTTGAAGGTGGAAATACACAAACACAGGTATTTACTTATCATTCATTGCTTTTGAAATGCACGTAGTGTGGAGACAAATGAAAATAATTTTTGCAGTGACTTTTGTGAAAAGTTTCTCTCATGAAACAATGTATCATTATAATACAAATGCAAATATGCTTTTGCTAATAATGCAGTATCTCATGCTGTAGACTTAATAGCAGAAAACACTTTTTAACTATCTTTATGTATGCAGTACAGTACTTTTGTAACTTGTTCTTTGCCTTATGGCCATATGTTGCTTCATGTTTGTGTTTCTGAATTTAAGAGTTTTGCAGTGGTTTTAGAAAAACATACCATCAAGTCAAAAATAGCAGCAAAATTAAGTTATTTTCTGAAAAAGTTTAAGGACACTTCTCAAAAGCCTCAAAAACAGAATTAATGTAAAAGTGAGTGGTTTCAGAAGACCAATATTCCATTTTGTAGGTAATGTATAGGTAATACTTTTAGCTTAAGGATTCTAATTTTTGTATTTTTGTCCTGCAAGAATGATGCATTTTAGTGAGCTCATCCATTCTGCTTCCCATTGAAAAATAGTGTCCCTCTGAAAAAGTCTGTAGATTTGAGTTTGAGAAGTAGCATCTGACAAAGAAAATTTAAAGAGATTGTGTAGTTTAAGCTATAGTGCCACATAGACATAATTATTATTGTTTTATTATTAAATGGGACTAATAAGTCACTAGAACTGTTAGAAAAATGGGAAATTTCACAAAATAATTTCACTTTCTTTCTCTTTTCAAAATTTAATATTTTGAAATGTGAAAAATTGCAACCTACTCAACACGCGGTCAAAATAGCATTGAAATTTCCCCCAGTTTTTCCAAAATTTCAAAATGTCATTGAAGTTTCAAAATTTGAAACATTTTGACCTGCTCTGTATATTAATTTATAAAAGAATTAGGTTCTCAGTACCCAATATTTGTTTTTGGTTAGTGTAGATCATTTAACGATAATCTAGAAATTAATAGTTTTGCCAAAACAGTGTATTTCTCCTTGTTTAAAATACTGACATCTAACGGATACCTTTTCTTGCAGTATTCCACTTACCAGCAACTGAACGAGCAAAAGAAGTCAGAAAAATTCTTTAAAGTTCTGCATGACCGCATGAAAATTGCTCAGCAGGAAATACGATCAACAGTGACAGTCAACACTATTGATTTGGGTAGCAAGAAGAAGGATGATGATAGTGACCTAACCATATCTGCTCCAAAAAAGAGAGGTAAAGGGGATTTTCTCTAAAATAGAGGCAAAAGAAATGCTTTGTATATGAACAGCATGTTTAGCATCACTGATACCATGCCTGCTTTTCAGAGCAACTACAGCAGACTCTCGGCTGCCGAAATAAAAGTAGCGGTTTGAAAATTGTCTCTAAATTATGGGCTACAGCCTCAGCTGGTTAGATCAGAACAGCTCTATTGACGTCAGTGGCACTATGCCGATATACAAAGTCGAAGGATTTGGCCCTGTATTTTCATATAAACAGAAATAAAGCTGAAACGAATAGGGCTGTTTGTGAAAGACTTATTCCAGCATAAGAACTGAATTCCCAGTCTGTGGTTCGTCCATTGTTCTCATTGTTCACTGTATGTGGCAGAAAGACGGTGGTTTTTTGTTTTAATTTTCTGTTTCAATGTTTGAGGTTTATTTGGAAAATGTTATTCTTTTGTGAACATTGCTCTGATATTTTTTTTATATTTTTGCCCAGAGGTCTTTGGGGATTTGAGTGCAAAAAAACCCCCAAACACGTGGTGGTGGTGGTGGTGTTTGTTGTTTGTTTATTTATTAATGAATCAAGCCGGGGGAAAACAGGAATTATTGTCTTCATTTACAGTAAGGGATTCAACACTGCACCTGAAACAAGGTATGAAGGGGCAGTTAACAGAAGCGTCTTCTGCAACATGCAAAGCTTACTCTGTGTATAGAAGAGAAATGGACCCAGAAATAGATCTTATGGGCTCAGGAACAGATGCTACAAACACAGAAGAAAAGTCCACGGAGGAAGCAACAATGAGCCCTGCTATCACAATCATGCAGCCGATACTGAGATTTCTTCAGTTGCTGTGTGAAAACCACAACCGAGAGCTCCAGGTATGGTTCTGTAGAATACGTGGAAAGATTGTGCATTTGACTTTAATTTTTTGTATTTACTGTATTTTGAGTACTTAAATTTACCTTCTTTTAATTTATTTATTTATTTATTTATTTATTGTGTGTGTGTGTTGAAATCTTCACCTGTTCGCAAGGTTTCAAGGCTGATTCCCCACTCTGGCACTTTGAGTGCAGAAGGTGGGGGCCCTCAAGGATTCTAAAAAATTAATACTGGCCACTCCAGGCTTGTATTAAACTCCCACGGTTATGGCTTTTCTCTGACTTTGGATGAGTAGATGCTGCCACCACCCAAGTGCAAAAACCCTTTGAAAACCCAGGGAGGCGCACTTGGGAATTCCTTCCAGTGGGGTACCCTCAAGCCCCTTCACACGCCCCCTCCGGGGAAGAGCTAAGAAAGAAAACAAAGGAAATCAGCTGTTGCCATCAGCTAATTAAACATGTGCACAAACCTCTTAGGACACAAAAACCCAATCTTGTTCTTAAAGGTAAATTTTATTAAAACCAAAAAGAAAAAACATCTGGAAACTAGATTTAAAAAAAACCCCACTTACAAAAATTAAGCATCAAGAATAACCTTCTTGAGGTCCAGCTTAAAGGTTACAGGCAAAACAAAAGCATTTGGGGTTAGCATAGAGGAGTCCACAAGCCATAAAAAAATAAAAAGAAATAAACCTAATTGCGTCTTCCTAGGCATTTCCTGATCAACTTACATATCTGGGGGTTTCAAATGAGTAGTTTCTAGGTATGATTTGATGAATTTTCATACCTGGCCAAAACTCTTGCAGCATAACTATAGCCCTGTCTTTCTGCTTCTCCCCTAGAACCACAACAGACAGACAAAGGAGAAGTTTTTTCCCAATTTTAAAAAGTTCTAGCCTTCCCATTGGCTCTTTTGGTCAGGTGTCCACTCCCTTCCTTTTACCTATGCAGGGAGACTTTTTAACCATTTACAGGTAAAGCAAGTAGAGAACAACTACTAAGAGGGATTTTATACCTACCTGGCTGGCTGGGTCCATAAAAGGGAGCTACTCTCTTTCTCTCCCCCCTCCCCCCCCTTCATTTATCACACAAGGCAAGTGGAGAATTACCATTAAAATGTAGAGCTATTCTGGTGTGGTGCCTGATCTCTCTCATTTTATTTTCAGACCTTCTTAAGAAATCAGAACAACAAAACAAATTACAACCTAGTGTGTGAGACTCTCCAGTTCTTGGACTGCATTTGTGGAAGTACGACAGGCGGCCTGGGCCTCTTGGGGCTATACATCAATGAGAAGAATGTAGTTCTGGTGAACCAAACCCTCGAGAGCTTGACTGAATACTGCCAAGGCCCCTGTCATGAAAATCAGGTAGCTAAAATCATCGTTTTTTTGGCGAGGAAGAATTTACCTGCGTGTCCATGGGCATTACATAACCCTTTCCTAGTCTTAATAATTCAGGACCTGGTTCAAATGATATGGCTGGCTGTAGCATACTTGAAGACCTCACAAGGTTTAATATGCCTTTGAAAACGCACTTTTATCAGAGCTTGGACTCATTTTGTCTAATCAGGTCTTCTCTGTAGTACAGTCTCTCAGATATAGGTGGGGTGAAATCCTGGCCAAATTGAAGTCAATGAGAGTTTTGCTATTGGCATAATAGGGCCAGGATTTAATCACAACACCCCCCTGCCCCCCAGTTGGAGAGTCCTTTCAGGTTTTGAACTGTAAGTGTGGCAGCACATGGCAAACTCATTAGTAACCAAATAAGCAGTAAAACCTAAATCTCACTCATTTCTTAGCTTTTATCTGTGGTTGTCTCTCTGCAAGTTTCTAGAATATGACGACTGTAATTCATATAGTTCCCAAGTGTTTAGCGCAGTGTCCTACTGTACTTGCAAGACCAGCATCTTCAAGACTGGGTAGTGGTGATGCAATTCTTCAGTCAGATGTCAGGGATTTTCCAAAAAAAATACTCAGGAAGAGGCAGGTGTGGGGTGTATGCTGCCATGCTTTTCTGTACTCAGCAGTTACTTTAAGGTGTGTTCCGTGTTTGCTGGCACAGATTTAGGGACCTAAGCTTGTTTGACTTTAAACACATGAATGGTCCGGTTGAGGACTTATCGTTAAGTATGTGCTTAAGTGCTTTGCTGGATGGAGTCTATAAAGTTATATACCTGAGTCTTCTGGAGGGTGTATTTTCCATGCCAATAGGCAGGGTAGAAAGAAAAAGTAAATGGTTTTACATCACTCTACTTGGCCTGGTTAAACGAAAGAAAAGATGTAATAGCAGATGTAATTTCACAACTTTTGTTATGGATTAACAATGGAGAAACTTGCAGTGGACAGAATTACAAAATAAAAGCCTGTTCCTTAATGCTAAAAATGGTTAGCTGTTGGATCATACAGTTAAATATTAATGTTACTTCCTAGTATATATCTTGGTTAACTACAAAGTGTTTTTGTCTGCAATACTGACAATCAAGCAGCCTTAATTCATACTTCAAAAAAAGCTAAAGTGCTCTGAAAGTTAAATAATCATATTTGCTTAAAAACTCATGGGTCAAACTGTTTGAAAATACAGAGATAATTAGAGCACTGTAAAGGGAAAGAAAAATGTGTTTTCAAGTTAACTTTTTATCTAGCTTCACAGAGAACACTGGTAATGGAAAAATATGATTGATTGTTTAGACTTCATTACCTAGACCTGCTGTGAAGTAACTAAGGAATGAAGTTAGGCTCTTTTACATCAACTGAAGATATGATCTTGTGTATTTCAGAGGCAGATACCCAATGCTGTCATTTCCATCTCATTTTTCTCTTCTTTTTATTTTTAAGCCTTTTCTTCTCTAGTGTTATGTAATGTTGTTGTTTTAAAAAAAAAATCCAAGAGCTTTTTTAGCCTGATGTTCGTTCTAGTTGAAAAGGGCCAGAACTCTAGTTGTGAAAATATTCAGAATTACCGTTGGCCACAGTTGCAAATTTCAGACTCTGTATTTAAAAAACAAACAAGCATCCTAGCGTGAGTGTGTGTATGTATATGTGTTTATCTATATCTATAGATAGATATATAGATAGAGAGCATCTGTATACACAAATCATATAGTCACATAGGCTACATCTACACTACTGGTGGTAGCATGTAGTGTATGTGTAGCTTACCCGCTGCAGAGAAAAGTAGGTGGTGTCCATACCTCAGTGTGTACCTGTAACTACACAGGTCAGAGAGAGGCTCTGGCAGAGGGGAGGCAGTGGGGAAAGGCTTCACCAGCTCCCCCACCAGTCTGAGTCTCTCCCTGATGCTGGAATGTTTCACTGCGGAGGGGGAAGAGCTCTAGCAGCGGGGAGCTGGTGGACCTTTCCCCGTGGCCAGAGTCTTTTCCTGAGGCGAGGAAGGGTTCTGGAAGGGGGGAGGCAGCAGGGAAAGGTTCATCAGCCTTTCCCCACTGCCTCCCTTTCCCCACAAAGGGGAAATACTCCAGCAGCAGGGAGCTGGTAGAGTCTTTCCCCCTTGCTTCCCTCCTGCCAGAGACTTTTCCTACTGGGGGACGTTGTTCCCTGTGGAGGAGAGAGACTCCAATAGTGGGGAATCAGTGGGACACTGCAGTGCTAAAAAGAGCAGCAGGAGGTAGCAGGGACTTGTAGCAGGGATGGGTGGTGACATGTTGGCTCTACACAACAGAGAGCTCCTACTCCATGGGGGTGATCCTCCCTCCTATGGCCAACTACTGTTGCTTTAGGGGCACTTTGCACTGACCATCGGGTACAATGCTGCCACAGAGCAGCCTAGGATCTGGGCCCTTGTTTTGAAAATATGCTCATATGTGTGCATCTCTCTCTCTTTTCTTTTCATTTTAAAAAGAGCTGCATTGCTACCCATGAGTCTAATGGAATTGATATTATAATTGCACTGATCCTGAATGACATAAACCCTCTTGGCAAATATTGCATGGACCTGGTGCTTCAGCTAAAGGTATGGAAAATATTTTTATTTATCTATTCAGATTCAAGTAATAATAATAATAAATGCCTATGCAAGAGTACTAGGCACCCTGATGCTTACTTAGTCTCCTGATAGCATAATATACCCGGTGGCATTAGTAAACAAATTAACTCGATTCAGCTCAACTGAGCCAGTGACTCAGGGTACGTCTACAGTACGAAATTATTTCGAAATTATTCTATTCGAATTTTCAGAAGCGATTTTATACATTCGGTCTTGTGTGTCCCCACTAAAGCGTGTGAATTCGGCGGAGTGCGTCCACAGTACCGAGGCTAGCATCGAATGTCGGAGCGGTGCACTGTGGGTAGCTATCCCACAGTCCCCGCAGCCCATTGGAATTCTGGGTTAAGTTCCCAGTGCGTGATGGAGCAAAAACATTCTCACAGGTGTTTCTCAGTGTCTGTCGTCAGTCGCTCCTCCCTCCGTGAAAGCTACGGCAGACAATCGTTTCACGCCTTTTGGGCATGCAGACGCCATACTGCTTTCAGCAGACAGCGTAGTACGGTGCACCGCTTCTCTCCTGGTACTATGAATCCACCTCGCATTTCCTCTCGTCTTTCTATGTAATCTCTAAGTATCTACTCTTTCTCATCGACCGCTTCCGCTGCCAACTCTGCTCGGCCATCGTGAATCAAGCAGCACAGCTTCAGCCGCCAACTATGCTCTCCCGCTCTTGCCACGCTACCAAGCTTCTCCATGTTGTCTGTCCTGGGCTCCCGCCTCCATGAAAGCTACAGAAGACAACCATTTCCCGCCTTTTTTCGGCTATTGTGAACCGAACAGCACCTCTTCCGCTGCCACTCTGCTCTCCTACATTTCGCGCCCTTTTTCCAGGATTACCCGCTCAGATCTCCGCTGCAGTTTTGACCATTGTAAATACCTCGCGCGTTATCCAGCAGTATGTGCAGTACCTGCAAAACCGGGCGAGGAAGCGACGACAGCGCGATTACTATACTGATGAGGACATGGACACAGACGTTCCTAGAAGCACGGCATGTGGTGATTGGGAGGTCATGGTGGCGTTGGGCCAGGTTCAAGCCATGGAACACTGATTCTGTGCCCGGGAAACAAGCACAGACTGGCGGGACCGCATAGAGTTGCAGGTATGGGATGATTCCCAGTGGCTGCAAAACTTTCGTATGCGTAGGGCCACTTTCATGGAACTTTGTGACTTGCTGTCCCCTGCCCTGAAGCGCAAAGACACCAAAATGAGAGCATCCCTCACAGTTGAGAAGCGAGTGGCCATAGCCCTGTGGAAGCTTGCTACGCCCGACAGCTACCGGTCAGTCGGGAATCAGTTTGGAGTGGGCAAATCTACTGTGGGGGCTGCTGTGCTGCAAGTAGCCAAGGCAATCATTGACCAGCTGCTATCAAGGGTAGTGACTTTGGGAAATGTGCAGACCATTGTGGATGGCTTTAATGCGCGGGGGTTCCCTAACTGCGGCAGGGCGATAGACGGAACGCATATCCCTATCTTGGCTCCGGCACACCGGGGCGGCCAGTACATAAACCGCAAGGAGTATTTTTCCATGGTGCTGCAAGCATTGGTGGATCACAAGGGATGTTTCACCGACATCAATGTGGGATGGCCAGGAAAGGTGCATGACGCTCTCATCTTCAGGAACTCTGATCTGTTTGAACAGCTGCAGGAAGGGACTTACTTCCCAGACCAGAAAATTACTGTTGGGGATGTTGAAATGCCTATAGTTATCCTCGGGGACCCAGCCTACCCCTTAATGCCATGGCTCATGAAGCCGTACACAGGCACCCTGGACAGTAGTAAGGAGCAGTTCAACGATAGGCTGAGCAAGTGCAGAATGGTGGTAGAATGTGCTTTTGGACGTTTGAAAGCGCGCTGGTGCAATTTACTGACTCGGTTAGATCTCAGCACAACCAATATTCCAGTTGTAATTGCTGCTTGTTGTGTGCTCCACAATATCTGTGAGAGTAAGAGGGAGACGTTTATGGCGGGGTGGGAGGTTGAGGCAACTCGCCTGGCGGCCAATTTTGCACAGCCAGACAACAGGGCACGCTGCGCATCAGAGAAGCTTTGAAAGCCAGTTTCATGACTGGCCAGGGTATGGTGTGACAGTTGTTTGTTTCTCTTGAAGTTACCTGCCCCCTATATATATATATATATATATATAATGTGAAAGAAAATAAAGTCACAATTGTTTAAAAACTGTTCTTTATTATTTGTTGCACAACACATTGAGAGAAATCAGAAGGTAGACTGGGGGGGAGGGGTATTGGGTTAGCGGGGTGGAGGAGGAGGGAAGGACAAGTCCAGAAACCAAATCAAAATTTCGGATATGCCAGCTTTCTGCTGCTTGTGCAATCCTCTGGGGTTGAGTGTGTGGGTCCCATAGCCCTCCCCCGCCCATATTCTTGGGCGTCTGGGTGAGGAGGCTATGGAACTTGGGGAGGAGGGAGGGCGGTTATACAGGGGCTGCAGCGGCAGTCTGTGGTCTTGGTGCCTTTCCCGCATTAGATCCACCAGCATGTCAGTTTGCTCCCCCATGAGCTTGACCATAGCATCCTGCCTGCTCTCATCACGCACATCCCTCCTCTCTTAGTGTTCATATAACGCTTTACGAGACTCCGCAATTGTTTGCCTTCACGCATTCAGCTGGGCCCTATCAGTGCGGGAGGACTGCATGAGCTCGGTGAACGTGTCGTCCCGAGTTTGTTTTTTCCGCCTTCTAATCTGGACCAGCCTCTGGGACGGAGTAGATAGGGGCCGCGTTGAAACATTTGCACCTGCAGGAGGGTAGTATTTTAAAAGATACATTTTAGAGAACAAAGGGGACACACTTTCTCAGTGAAACAGGCAATTCATAGTACACAGCACATGTTCTTTCTGTACAAGGTCGCATTTTGCCTCTTATACTGAAGTGCCTGCCACTTTGGTGTGAGTAAGCCATCACACGCGGCCGGGCAACAGAATTCAGCTTGCAGGCAGCCATGATAAGCCCTAGGGGCATGCAGGGTTCTGCTTCTTCCGGATTCATTTCAATGCTTTCAAACTGCCGGGCCCTCCTTCCCATAGCAAGCAATGCCTGGTGGGTTTGCCATATAAAAGGAGGGCCTGCGGGCTCGCTGGGATAGTCATTTCACACAACACAACACCCCCCCACCGTGTGGCTCCGATGAGGCTCTGAGCAGGGATAGCTCTTTAAACTAAACACAAACAGCCCAGCGCGGCTGGGTTTCCCCCCTGCCTCCCACCGCGTGGCTCCGATCAGGCTCTCACTCACCAGAAGTGCCTTCTGCAGGGTCATGGTCCGGGAGCCCGCCTTGGGAGTGGGGGGAGGCTATTGGCTCCAGCTTTAAGAATAGTTCCTGGCTAGGGAGGAAAACGGATTCCCCACTTGGTGCCTGTGCACGGTCGTCGTCCTCCTCCAATAACTCATCCTCCTTGCTCTGTGCAACTCCCCCCTTGCAGGTGTCCAAGGACAGTGGTGGGGTAGTGGTGGCATCATCCCCCATAATTGCATGCAGCTCACGGTAGAAGCGGCTGTGACCCAGAGTGCCCGTTTGCCTCCCTGGCTTTTTGGTACGCTTGCCTGAGCTCCTTGATTTTTGTACGACACTGCTCTGTGTCCCCGGAGTAGCCTCTTTCCATCATGGCCCTGGAGACTTTAGCATACGTATTTGCGTTTCTTTTTTTGGAACGTAGTTCTGCCACAGCAGATTCGTCTCCCCAACATGCGATGAGATCCAGTACCTCCCGTTCGGACCATGCTGGAGCTCATCTGCGAATCCGGGACCGTGTGATCTCTTGTGATGGTGGACTCTGCATGGTCGCCTGTGATGGTGGACTGTGCTGATGGTCACCTGTGCTGATGGTGACCAAACAGGAAATGAAATTCAAAAGTTCCCAGGGCTTTTACTGCCTACCTGGCTAGTGCATCAGAGTTGAGAGTGTTGTCCAGAGCGGTCACTAGGGCGCATTCTGGGATAGCTCCTGGAGGCCAATAACCTCGAATTGTGTCCACAATACCTGTAACCCGGAAGTGCGATCTCAATTTTAGCACTACTCTACTTGCCAAGGTGAGGTACAGAAATTGGATTAAAGAGCCCTTTAAATCGAAAAAAACGGTTTGGTCATGTGGACAGAATCAGTTTTATTTTGAATTAACTCGGCTAATTCTGAAATAACTGCGTACTGTAGACCAGGCCTCAGACACAGAGAAGTTCCTTTCTACCCACCATCATATCCAGGAACTTACCTTCAACTTCCTCCAAAAACCTGATCAAATAGATACTGTATATCTAGTATGAAGATTCTGTGTTGCGGATATAAAATCTGGTGGTGTGCTTCTCAAGTAATGTGACACATAGGTATTACTACATATGAACAGAGCTAGTTGAAAATTTTTCGTCAAACATTACAAAATGCCAGGAACAAGGTTGCCTGTGCAACCTTAATTGGGCCCCCTTAGACATCTGCATTATGATACAGTCTTTATTTATATGATCACCTACTATTTTTCTTATAGGACCCTTCATTGCACAGAATGGATAATGCTTATTTAATGAGCAGCTATTCGGTCTTCTAATTTCTCCTCATTATTCAATGCCACACTAATTTGGGGTGCCCAATTTAAGACACCTGAGACCGGATTTTTCAGTGTTCATAGCATTGTAAAGCACTTTATTTGTTCTGTAAATCAGTCCTCAGGGCCTCAAGTTGGCCACTCAGAAAATGGGCACACAGTGACCAACTGTGAAAAGTTTGGTATAAGTGACTTACCCAGCATCCCGCAGGAGCTCTGTGGTAGAGGAAGGGATAGAATCCAGTTCACCAGTGCAGTATTCAACTGCCTTAACCATGCGACCATCCTTTCTCTTCCTGCAATCTCTTTCCTCATTCACTGCACAAGTTCCAACTTCTGGAACAAATCCAGCAGGGGTCCTACAGACAAGTCTCCTTCCCTACACCACCCTGATACATCCCCAGTGCAGGTCTATCCTGTGCACTGAATGAGGCAGAAGTCCTGTGGAAAAAATAGTATGTCATTATGTAAATAAAGATTATCTCATCATGCTTGATTCCTCCTGCCCCGTCCCCTCCAACCTGTCTCTGTCTTCTTGTCCCAGGCCCATTCTTCTCATATACCCAGTTCCAGTTTCCACTCCTCTGGCTCACATCTCAGTCCCAGTCTCCTTGCCCAGCCAGTTCTAGTCTTACTCTCTAGACATCCCATCCCAGCACCTATCTTCTTCCCACCATATCTTGTGCCCAGTCTCCTTGCCCAGTCAATCTCTGTTTCTCTCTCCCGCCCCCCCCCCCCGACTCTGTCCTTTCTGTCTCTCCCATACTCACACTTCCCTGTCCCCATGGGTTCTCAGTCCCTCTCTCCCTCCCCAGGCGCCTCATCCAATCTCAACCTGCCCTCACACCTTCTTTGGTTCCTTATCTCTGGCTTTGTCCCACTGCCTTTGCACAACTAGTGCCAGTTCTCCCACTGTGCCCTGGCTCCTCATCAGATCTGTCTCCCTCCCCACCTCCTTCCTTTCACCCCATTGGTTCCCAATTTCAGCACCCTTGCTTAGCCAGGCGCAGTGTCTTCCCCAGCATCTCATCCAATGTGACCCCCTCCAGTCTATGGCTCCATGCCCAGCCAGTCCTACTCTGTCCCCCTCCTCCCGTCCCAGTTCCCCCCTAGGGTTCCTTGTCCAAATCTGCTCACTCCATCCCACCCAGGTCCAGTTTTTTTTCCGGGGTCTGTGGTGGGGGGCTTGAGAGAACAGGAGTTCCAGTGACTGACTTCAGCACCGCCTTCAGCAGCTCAGAAAGACAACTGTAGAGAAAGTCCTGCACAGCCCTGAGCTGGAACATGCTTCAACATGGACAGAATCTTTTGAAAATTTTAGTTGTAAAGGTCTAGCAAGTCTCTACCAAGCATCTGCATACTATGATTTTTTTCAGAGGCATATAACTTGGTGAAATGTAGGTGGATTTACATGTGGAAAACAAAAGGCCTGATTCTGCCACAAAGGCCACCCCGTACCAAATTTCAAATCCCTACTCCAAAGCATGAGGGTTATAGAACTGCTAAAAGTAAAAGTCACCAGAACTTTTTAACATGGGCAAAACAATGTATTTTCCCCTTTTGCCTCATTCTTGAAAAAGGCTGAACTTTTTTGGCTGAAATTTTCCAAAATAATTCAGCCTGGGGCAGGCACCCAGCATGTCAAATTTCAGCCCAAACAGTTAGGCAAATTCATAAGCAACAGAGAACAGGATCTTTTAATGGGAAGTATTGGGCAACCTTAATAATAGGCGCATTTCCAGCCTTGCTTCTAGTAAGGGACCCCATTCTGCCTTCACATTTTCATACAAGGGACCTCCTGGGGTTAGCATAGTATCTCAGCACTTCAGAAACACATTTAGCCTCACAACACTCTTGCAAGGTGTAGATGTATTATTATCCCCATTTTATAGATGGGGATCTGAGGTGCAGAGAGTTTGTGACTTGCCTAAGGTCACACAGGAAGTTTGTGGCAGAGCTGGGAGTTGAACCAAGGTCTGCTGAGTCGCAGTATAGTGCTTGAACCATGAAACCAACCTTCCTCCCCGTGGGCTGAAATTGATTTTAATTGGAGCAAGATCGGGTCCCAGATTCTCAGACGCTATGGAGTTACTACTGTTTAAGGACATGCTGTTTTATCCCTGGGAGAGAACTGGGTGAAAAGCCGATAGTTAACACTCCCACCAGGAGTCCAGGAATATGCTCAGTACTTGGTATTCAGATTAAATTTGAAGATTATGAAATGCATGAAATCTGTTGATTTTATAGCCTTTCGGGTAATTAATTATGTTTTAAAAAACAAAAAGGGAAGGAAACATGCGTCATAGGCAAAACCTTTTGTTTGGTACACTTTGTAATTACCTCTGCTCTCAATTGTTTAACAAAATGACAAAACCTGTGAGCTGGGCAATAAGAACAGGAAATGGGATCTCATTTATTGTGCACAATGCAGAATAAAGCTTTGTATTTAAAAGTCAGATATTTTTCAATATTTAAAATACCCCTTCCAATATATTATACGTACTGTAGTTAGCTGCCCTCTGACTTTAATGTCAATGTGCTGCAAAGCTATTTACAATGTCAATAACATAAAAGATGCAAGCAGTTTAAAATCGTATCCACTCAAAAAAAGTGGTCCTAGTAATCTCAATTAAAACGAATGTAAGGATCATTAATCCATGAAATAGATTTTACATTTGCACTAACTTGGTTTTGTATCTTTAGAACAATGCCTCTAAGCTTTTGCTGGCCATTATGGAAAGCAGGCATGACAGTGAGAATGCAGAAAGAATCCTTTTTAATATGAGACCAAGGGAACTGGTAAGAAAACTTCTGAATATTCATAAAACTTTTGGCTACATCTCACCCTCAATAAATCCTGTCATCAAAATATTTGGTAAAGGATCTGTGTCTAAACTGAATAGCAATAACTGCATATAGGGATATAGTGTATCAAGATAGTACTAATTCTCCAAAGGTATTTTTGAAGGATCAAGCATGCATGATTTCATTCTTTACGACTTCATTATTTTTATCCATTCCAAGCACTTTTCTGTAATTGTTTCCTAACTAAATTATCATACTCCAGTAAACTGTCTTCAAGTACATTTTGTCAGTAGCTGTGAAATTAAGCTTGTACCATTTGTGATACCACACTAAGAAGAAAAAATGCACCTCACAGGCAAAACAAAAAAGTCAAAACCACATTTTTTACTTTATCTTTGAATAGGGATAATATTGGTAATTGTCCCCCATGAATTTCTGTCATGGTGGAAAAGCTGGGGGAGTGGCCAGGTCCATCCAATATGAACAATTTGGTGACTGGAAAAACCATGATCCCATCCCGCAATATGATCTGTGTGGATTTACCCTTCTGCCTGTGCAGAACACTTTGAGTGTCAGGCTCCACCCCGCCCCCATTTCCGCTCCCCCAGATCTCATTGCAGGATCAGGGCCTATGTGAGGTACAAAGAAATTATATTTTCTTTAAACTCTCTGGAAGACCTTAATATCCCTGACCCTCCCAACATCCTGTCCCGGATTCCAACCTTCCCTTCCTCTTTGACTGCTCTTTTATACACAGCTTGCTGGTGAGCAAATGAGATACAGTATGTTGCTGCGTGCTTCCAGCCAGGAATAGGTTGCAAGTGTCCTGCATTATAAGTCCCAACAACAAGGCACTGCCTGCAGTGTCCGCAATCTTTCTTTAAACATGTTTCAAAAAGCACTCTCTCGAGGCCCAGGATTTGTGTTATTTCTCACAGAAGTTTTGTTAGTGAAAAATGTTGTCATTTTGAGCTTCACAAAATGTAGTAGAAATTAATGGTTTTTTCCCCTAAAACAGATTAGATCAGCGGTCCATCTAGTCTGGTATCATGCCTCTGGCCTTGAGGCTTTGAGGATAAGCCCAAATAAACCATGTAATTGTGCAGTGTTGTACATGAAGAGAGAAATTCCTTCCTGACCCTTGCAAGGCCTTAGTTTATCCCTTAAAGCACATGATATGATTAGCTTGGGTTTTAAAAATGGAAATGGTGAATTTCACAAGCTCTTCCACACAGTTCATTGTTAGATTTTAATCTTAATTGTAGATAACTTAATTTTTCTTGCACTCTCTCCCAGAAACCCATTTTTATACCTGTTTTACTGCTGACTATTAGGGGGGAAAAAATCAATGCATGGATTCTTGGCACTACTGAAGTCAGTGAGAGTTTTTCCATTGACTTCAGTGGGCCAGGATTTCACCCTGTCAGCACATAAGATATTCAGAAGGTTTAAAATGCAGCCCTCCCTGTACAAAGCTTAAGAAAACAGGGGTGGAGTGGTACAAACTTCCCTCCCAACAAACAGCTAGGCCATGAGACTGTAACACAACCCCTCCAGGGCTGCTATTCCAGCCTATGGGAATGCTAAAAACTACCCTTCTGTGCTCTGTGTAAGCATGGATCCAGTCACCCTACTCTGCCCTGTTCCCTGTGCCCCCTCCATATCAGCTTGTTTGTCATTAATGCAGAAATCCCATATGGTGCATACAGCTGGGGGGGGGGGGGAGAGTAACCTGCACAACCTCCTCTTCACTATCTGTCTATCTAAAGTACCTATTGGGCCCCCATTACTGTAGTAGATGGGCAGCTCACAACCTTCAATGTATTTATCCCGGCAACACCTCTGCAAGGTAGGGAAGTTTTGTTATGCTCATTTTGTAGATGGAGAACCAAAGCATAGAAAATATAAAGCCCAAATCCTCAAAGGTGTTTAGGCACCTAGCTCCTATTGGAATCCATGTGAGAGAGGCACCTAAACACCTTTGAGGATTTGGGCCTTGTCCAAGGTTACACAGGAAGCTGTGGCAGAGCAGGCAACTGAACCTAGGTCTCCTGGACCCAGGCTCGTGCTCTAGCCATGAACCATCCTTCTACACTGGTATCCAAAACCCTCCACATCTGGATTAATTTCACCTGAAATACACAGGTAAACACCAGTCTCGATTTTTACTGCAAACTTGGCAATTTGTCTTAAAATGGCAAAGAGGAAAACCAGCAAAGCAGAGTGCAAATAGTTGAGATAAGAATAAACCGAACACCTTCTCAGGCATCTTTTCATTCTGAATGTGCTTTTTAGAGTACATCTCCTTCTTGTAGGACTTCACAGGCCCTGTCCAAATTTGAGCCGAGCACAGTGAGCAAATCTGAATGCAATTCATATTGTTCATAGAATTAAAATATTTGACAGCCCTTCAATTTTATTTGTTTTAAAGGTGGACGTAATGAAGAATGCATATAATCAGGCTCTAGAATGTGATGAGGAGGAGGAGAATGGAGATAATATTTCACCAAAAGATGTTGGCCACAATATATACATACTGGCACATCAGGTATGTCTTTTGTTATTGTGTGTCTGAGTCCATAAAAGAGAAGCCTTAAAGGCTGCAAGATGTCATTAAATTCTACCCCAGATCTGTGGGCATTAACCATTGAAGCTTTGCCTATGTAACGTCTGCAGGATCGAGCTTATATAGGATATCATTTTCTCTAGAGTGTCTTTGGGGCCAGGATCAAAGTGTGTGTGGTTTTGCTGTGTGTGTGGGCTCTGCCCATGATGTGTGGGTACTGTTGAGATGTAAATAACATAGAATGGAGCAGGTAATGTACACTCAGTTTATGTTCTTTTGTCATTTCCTACTCTGGGAGTCTTTGACTCAGATCGGCATGTAAAAATAATTTATCTTAATTAAACCATAAATTGAATCAGATTATCATCAATTAGATTTTAATTCATGTCTTCTATTCTTATATGAAATGAATGTT
The DNA here is from genome assembly GCF_002925995.2 of Terrapene triunguis. Classification (NCBI taxonomy): domain Eukaryota; kingdom Metazoa; phylum Chordata; order Testudines; family Emydidae; genus Terrapene; species Terrapene triunguis. Next base: position 8,729,051 of record NW_020664463.1, on the reverse strand, counting down.
AATAAAATATTAATTTTATTTTACAGCTATTAATTTATACAGGCAATATTAATAGTATGGCCATATGGGAATTTTGTTCCTTTTAGGATATGCTGTTGTTCCGTTGGGCTCTCTTATCACACGTCTTTTGTGCACTGTAAAGGTGAAATACAGATTTTTATTGGTACGCCACAAATGAGAGAGAGAGAGAGAGAGAGAGAGAGATTTTTTTTTCCCCCTGTGGAAAAAGAAAAGACTGCAACTTTAGTAATCAAGCCCTATAATAAAGATGGTACAGGCAGATAGTACTTGCTGTTCCATGTTAGGGACCTTATCTTTTGTTTTTAATTATTTTTTATTAAAGCAGGTGCAGTTTAAAAATGTAGCAATATGGGAGTATTCTAAATAAATTGTCAGAGAATACAAAGTTAAGCATATTCCTTAAAATGTGAGTAATATTGAATAGAAGAAGAAAAGAGGACAGGTTATAATTACACTAATAAGGTGAGAAATGTAAATTATGTACATTTTTGTGTCTTCAACATGTTCAATGAAGGGCTCTCATTCCTATTATGTTATGGAGAGCCATGTTCTACTCTTACACTACCTGCAGTGCCCCTATCCAAGACAATGGGAATTTTGTGGACCTTGCATCTTGTATAATCATTTGCACCAGTGGGAACATTTTACACCCACCTTGTGCTTACCGTTCCTGGTATCAATGACCACACAAAGTCCAGGACAATGGGGAATGAGGCCTTGAGAATAGAATATAGGGCTAAAGCTATATAAGAAAAGATTGCTGGGATACTGCCCTGCCAGGGGCTATGCAATCACTACTAAGAAAGCAACACCAATTCCATATGTCTGATCTTTGGTGAGGCATTTTGGTCACATCCTGGATCTTGGCAACAATTTACTGAGCCCCTTCGTGCCCTGCAGAAGAAGGCAGGGATATCGGTTTGGCAGGAAAACCTATGCTTGACGTACAGATTTTACAAATCTGACTGATTTCCCTTCCTGCAGTTGGATATCCCAATAAACACATCTATATATTATTATGTGTACAGCCGTGCAGAACACCATACAGCCACATAACAGAGCATTAGACGACTAAACCATGCTGTTTAGGCCCTCCCTCCTTCCCCCCCCCCCCGGTGTTAATGAAAAGCTATAATTTTTGGCACATGAAAACAAATCATTGACTACCAAACTCTTTCTACATGTGTCCTTTCAGTCACTCTGGGCTGGGCAGGATATGAACTTTTGTCCCTCATGAGTAAGATCATTGTTGCCTAGTTCCTATCCTGGCTCTGTTCTCTAAACACCCTCTAATGCTATCTTATATATAAACAGCTTACTGGTGACTGTACCCTCCGCTCAGTGTAGCTGACCTAATTTACATCATATTTCTTTGCTCTGCTCCTTGGAGTTTCATTGTTAGTTTTTTATCGTTTTCACAATTGGTACAGCTTTTCAGCTTCTTCCGTGTGGCCACCTACTCTGGTTACAGCATCTGTACCATTCTAGCAGCAGAGTCGAGATTAGAGTTCCTCTTTTTACCATCACAGACTCATACACAGACAGTTTATTTTGGAGCACTCAGACTTTCTGTTTTTGTCGTTGCTCTTTTAAAGGCTGGAGTGGGTTCTGCATTTTGCCACCACGACATCCTTCCCTGCCCTTCCTGTGGTTGGTTTTACCAGAAGCAAAAGACTTTCTTGTAAATGTCTGACCTGCTATGCACAGAAAGATATAAATACATCACAAGAAAGGTTGAGGACTGAGTTATGGCCCCACACTGCAGTGCAAGACACAGAAGACCCCTTACTGTTAACTGTGCATCATCATGTTGGTCAACATTTCTTCTTTTCCCCACCCTGCCCTCACATCTCTTGTCTATCATCCCCGTCCTTCTCTGCAGACCCTGTGGGACTATTGTTCATCCTGGTTCCCTTCCACTGACTTCATCCCTTTCCTGGCACTACTGCTTCCCACTCTTCCTGTCCCGTGCATTGTAAGCAGAGTGGGGAACTCAAACCAGAGAAAACAGAACTGAGCCACCCCCAGGGGACCAGCATAATCTGCACTCCCATACTGGAGTGGGGGGCTGGTTCCAAATGCAGCCTTTCTGTTGCTCACAGCAGTACAGAGTAATGACGCAAATGGGTACTCGATATCGTGTGCTGGAAAACCCCCCGTTATTACCAGATGTTTCACAAGAATCTACTGTGGCCAAACATTCCATTTGTCTGTGTCGTGTTCAAGCTTCTTGCTCAAAGCCAAACTTTGAGTTTTTCTCACTTACTTCTTTTTCAAGTTCCTCCAACACTCTTGGATGAATACCATCCAGTTCTGGTGAGTTCTTGATGATCAGTGTTTGTTCCAGTACCTCCTCTTGTCACACCCCAATCAAAGGGAATCTGCACGGTGTTTATAGTAATAATTTAAAATATAGATTATGCTAAATCAAGCTGACTTCTCTTTTGTGATATTAGAAAGGCTCTCAGAAAGGAGAACTCATAATGTGATGTGATGTAAATGTAGACTTTACAAAGGCTTCTGAAACAAGTAGCACATAAAAGTTTGATCTGTACACTGGCCCTCCTACGTCTGGAATGTCAAACCAGATAGTTAATTGGTTAAATGGTGCAACAAAAATGTCACAGTGCATAGCACAAAGAAACCATCCTGATTTTCACATTACTGGTTCAAGACTGCACAGCTGGCTATTAAAGGCTTTCAAAAGTTAATAAACTGAGCAAACTTTGCTGTTGGAGTCATCTAGGATAATAAAAACAATGAGGAGTCCTTGTGGCACCTTAGAGACTAACACATTTATTTGGGCATAAGCTTTCGCGGGCTAAAACCCACTTCATCAGATGCATGGAGTGAAAAATACAGTAAGCCGTATATATATTACAGCACATGAAAAGAGGGAGTTGCCTTACCAAGTGGGGGGCATCAGTGCTACTGAGGGTCCCGATCCAGCAAAGTATTTAAGCAAATGCTTAATATTGAGCCCATGCTTGAGTGCTTTGCTGAACTGGGGCCAGAGAGAGAATAACTATGAAACGCCACAATGTCTTTTTTTGAGCAGATTATAACTTCCTAGAAAACAGAAGATTTTTTTATAAGGTTAAATTAAAAGTTTAGTTAAATACCAAGGGAGTGCCAGAACTACTTATGTAAATGCGACAATCTCCTGATGGCACCGAGACCTGATGAAAGGATGGTTTTCTCCCACCCCGTGTGGTTCGAAGAAATTAACACTGCTTGATATCAATGCAGGTATGCAGCATAAACAAACATCAGCTTGAACCAAACAATCTCCTGATAGCCTGGCACAGTTGGAAGTTCCCTTTCATTGATATTTTCTTAAAATAAACAAAGGGAAAACTAAACATACAGTAGCAATTTGAGTTAATGGGTAACTCATACACATTCCCGTCTGGTGCTGATTATCAATGGAGTGAGGGAAACAAGTAATTCAGCCTTGTACATTTGAATTGCTAAAATATATTAGCTGTAGAATAAAGATTCCTTGATCAAACGTAGCATGAAATATCTAATCTCCTTATTGCCATGTTTACTATGTGTAATGGTAGATTAATAGGTTATATGCATAAAGAATATTTGTTAAATAGACAATTGATGGCCTGCATTTATATTTTGGGAATAATAGTGCCCTACAGTCTATTCAATAAAAATAATTAATAATTTTGTCAGTTCAAATAGGATTGGTTTGATAATGAGACCTTTATTAAGGAAAAGTTTCAAGTAGTAGTTGAAATTCTGGTTACCCACATAGTCAAAAATATAAGCAGCACACGGCCATATAAGGTTCTATGACTATCTACTTAAACATATTAAACTGTTATATTTCCTCCAGTAAATCTGAGCATAGCAGGGGCAGAGACCATCCTTTGTTCTGTGTTTGTATAGTGTCTGGCACAACAGAGTTCTGGTTCACGACTGGGGCTCCTAGCTACAACAGTACAAATAATAATATTTCTGGAAATATTTAGGAATCACGTTTGCCTTTTATACCATATTCTTTTTGAGGGCTTCAAATCACTTTAAAACATTAACTGCTTACATTTTCCCAACAACCCTGTGAAGTAGGATGCAAAAGAGGTGATGGCAACAAGTCATTGGCCTTGATGGGAAAAGAAGCCAGGTTGCCTGATTCCTAATCCTTAGCATTAGCTGGTCCGCCTCTCATGCTAACTCAGTACCAGGTACTATACTAATGAGGAGGAATTGGCATTCAATACATTAGAAAGGCATCATTGCTGGTATCTTATCATTCCTTAAAGGAGACTGTTAAGCCTATTTTTAAAAATATACTTTCCTGTGCTGCTAATAATATAGATTGTTAAAGCTGGGAGAATTTTAGTCATATGATTGGCTGTTTGTGCGTGGGGGGAGGTGGTATTGGTTTTTACTGGGGGGAGTTATTTTTGGTTTGAGGGTGTAGAGCAGCTGTTGGCTTTCTTGGGTTGGTAACACTTGAATTTTGGCAGAGGTACGTATAGCTTTGCATAGGCCCTTTCTTGTGTGTGTGATACATATAAATAAATAAGTAAAAACATATTGAATACAGACAAATATAATTTTGTGTCAGGGCAAAGGAGAGTCACAGGTAGGAGACTGAAGTGATGGAGCTAAACAGGCTTTCCATGATTCAATGGCTGTGGAAGCTAAGGGGCATTATTGTGGTTGTGTACAACCAGATACAAGGTAAGATCACTCAGTGCATCTTGGCCTTTGGTACAGGAATCCAGGGTTTCTGAATTGGCTGTGCAGCCAGCAGTAGACAACAGAGCAGTGTTTCCTCAGGAAGGAAGTGTGACCAGAATCAGGAATACATTTGTGGTGAAATTGACTGGGCTGAAAAGAAATGTTGCTGAAGAAGACAGAAGTGAGTTACTTAATGAAGCATTTAAAAGAACCCACAACAAGACCAAAACAAGGAAATAGGGCCGGAGAAGGGCTGTAGTTCCCACACTAAGGGTCTCCATTAACTGTGTGACACATGAACACCAGGTGATTCCAAGGAAAAGGGGTGGATGGGAGCCACGTGGGAGAGGACTGTGACTCCATGGAATGTCTTTTCCCCTCTCCTCACTAGTGTCTCAACATTCCCTCAGTACCATCTGTGACATAAGTAAGGCACTACTGAGGTTCACTGTGTTCCAGAGGCTTCCAGCTGTGAGGAACAGCCTTAAGTTCCAGCAAGAACCCCTTGGTTCATGGTACATCTACGCAGCCCACGGCAGTGAGCCTCCCAGCCCAGGTCAATGGACTTAGGCTCGCAGACCTCGCACTACCGTGCTAAAAAACAGCGTTAATGTTGCAGCTCGGGCTGGAGCTTGGGTGCTGACACCTAGAGTAGGGGGGATGGGCTTCAGAGCCTGAGCCCCAGCCTGAGCTGCAGCTTCAGAGTGCTGTCTACACAGCTCTTTTTAGTGTGGTAGCGCAAGCCCAAGTCTTGGGAGGCTCGATTGTGCAGGCTGTGTAGACGTAACCATGGAGTATGGCAGTGGAAAGTGCTCATAGTCATAGACGATTAGGGTTGGAAGAGACCTCAGGAGGTCATTTAGTCCAACCCCCTGCTTAAAGCAGGACCAAGCTCAACTAAATCATTCCAGCCAGGGCTTTGTCATGTCACATGGGACATACATACTGTATCAGTTCATCTTCCTGGTCAGCACTGCCAACTTTTGTAGATATGCTGGCTGCTGGTGGACACACCACCACCACCACCACCACCACCGGAGGGGAGATGATAACCATTTTGTGCCTTAATAGCCCCACTCCCCATTAGTAGACTTAGTGTTGTTGGGGCTGTGTTTCTGCTGACAGCTACCTGCTGTTAAATGTGACCCATGAACTATTTAAAATTGTTATAATCATTTGATTTTTTTAAATAAACCTGTGCCTAATTTACTCTAAAATGTATCTGTGATATATGGGAGCAGGAACTCCAAAAATAAGGCACAAGTACAAAGTAACTGGTTTGCAGCTGGTGTAAATGAAGCTACCCTGATTTACAATAGGTGAGGACTTCATCCTTTTAATCTATAGGTAGCGCCAATTTTTGTACAGCCGACTATTTCCACATTTTGCAGCACAGCGTGAGGGTTCTCAAGATGTTTAATAGGAATGTCTCCTCGTCTCCTCCCAAACAGCTGTTTGTACGTAAAGAAAAGCATTGTACATACTTACAGGAGCATTGCTAAGTTTTTCGTTCAGAGCATGATCCAGTGGAGATGGCACTGGACTGGGAATGAGAAGATCTGGGTTTAGGTCGTGGCTCCAGCCCTGACTTTCTTGTCATCTTGGCCAAGTCACTTCACCTGTTTCCCCTCCCACCCTTTTATCTGTCTTGTCTATTTAGGTTGTAAGCTCTTTGGAGCAAGGATTGTCTTTCATTGCGCAGGGCCCTGATCTTTGTTGAGACAAATAGTGAAGAATAATAGAATCTTAGAATTCCACCAGTCCTGTGGGATGAGTTCCATAGAGTAACTCAGAATTCCTTTGAAAAAGTCACTCTCTCCCTGCAAGGCAAGTGGAATTTAAGGCTTCAGCACTATACTTTTAGTAGGCGTTTGCTGAGGCTTGCAGTTTTCCTTCCTAGCAGAAAAGCATTAGCTGATCACATTGCCAAGGCAAGGAGCTAATGGGGACCTGTCCCAGGAACCGTGACTGTCAAGGGACTCGTATCCTGGGCTGCCAGACCTGAAACTTCTTGTGGAACTTTTATTTTCCGCATGTTGTTTTGTAGTTCTCATCCTGATGAGACAGTCTATGGCATCAAAATGACACTGGCTAATTAAATGTCAGCAGAATCAGAAGCTGTTGCAAGGCTTTTACACTCAGATTGCCAAGATTGAAACAGAAACCAAGGAGGCATATCACCCTCCCTGCAGCTCATTAGGAGGGTCTATATCTCTACCTTCAACCAGCTCCAGTGTACAGATCCAGTATGGAGGCTGCCACAGGGCCTTGACACTAATGAGCCCCTGAAAGCTTAAACAAATGTCTGAGGCTGCCGTTCATTGGCAGGTAGAATCCTTGGCAACTTGTTCTGCAACTTTTTCTTTTCCTATTTTGTTGACATTGGCTTCCAGCTATTACCCCATCATTTAAGATCCAATTCCGAAATGGAATTGAATAACATGGGTCCTAGTGCCCCTGAGGAGTCCCACTGACTTCAGTCAAGCTCCTTGGGGTTGGAAGTGGCCATGCTTAGACCAGTGGTTCTCAAATGTTTGTACTCATGACCCCTTTCACACAGTTAGCCTCTGAGTACGACCCCCCTTATAAATTAAAAATCCATTTTTATATATTTAACACCATTATAAATGCTGGAGGCAAAGCGGGGTTTGGGGTGGAGGCTGACAGCTCATGACCCCCCATGTAATAACCTCGTGACGCCCTGAGGGGTCCCGACCCCCAGTTTGAGAACCCCTGGCTTAGAGGATCCCCTTAATAGGCTTGGGTCCAATGGGTTGTGCTTACTTTCATTTCCCTCAAAATTTAATAAGGTCAAATGTATCAGTTGATATCACATACATCCTCTGTTTGGGGACTATATTGCATTAACATGGAGGTAGACATGATTAACCGGGCAGGGGGTTTCCTATCTCTAACTTCAGTTATCCTGTGTCCATATGATTTGTGGTTCTTAAGATCTCTGTATCTGGGAAATACAGTTTACTGTAGAATAGGGGCCCATAAGGCGTACTAGAGGGAATACCGCTAGTATTGATGTGTGGTTCTGCTCTGAAAAGTGGCTGTGTAAGATGCCAGAGAGACTTGCTGCTCGCTCTGTGTATCCACAGTCCTATCTGCTCACCTTAGTGACAAAAGTAGATAGCTTGTTACTTTTTTGGGAGAAGGAGCTGGATTTTCTTCTGGCTCCCATTTCACCAGCAGAATTTTTAGCTGAGTTCCTACTGCAGGACCAGTTCCTTATTGGACCAGATCCTCAGCTGGTGTAAATTAGAACAGCTCCATTGCAGTCAACAGAGCTACACTGATTTGTACCAGCTGAGAATCTGTCCCATTGCCTTCATGTTCTGCTCTCGGTTACACTGAAGCCATACGGCCAGTAACCGTGTAACGACGGGCAGCACTTATCCTGCAGAATCTTCATTACTGGTGGCAATATCTGAACCAGAAAGAACACTGCTCAGCTTTCAGGCCGAGTTTGCAGAGGTGAGAGTTATAGGGAGAAAAATCATTCTACCTGTAAAGTGAACAAATCTGATCCAGAAGTCTGAGAGACAATAAATGAGGAACCCGACAGCACCATTTTTACAGTCACTTTTCAAAGTGGACTGCACTTTACCATAAACCTCGGTGCATAATATTGTCTGCACAGAAATATATGTAATATACCACTGACATTGTTTATATTGCAGCAGAGGCAATAATAGAAATATACATGGTATTGAATTGTAACCATACTGCCATAGATGAAGTCTTAAATCAGAGGCTGAGCTGGGACTCGTGCGTTACAGGTGATCTGCAAAGGACTTGCATAAAATGGGGTTATTGCCCTTTCGTGGGGAGTGCAATCATGTTGAAATTTCCAGCTAGCAAACTCTGGCTCTTAACAGCTGACTACGTTTTCTTTACATCAAGAATAAGATGGAAAATTACTTAGGACACCAGTAGTATCTCAGGGTAGAAACAGACACTTAAATCATGGTGGCTCTTGCTCTCATGCATAGGATTGTACAGACTGGGGTCCAGTTTTTCCACCTGGTGTATGGCCAGTGACATTACAATGATTTTTCCTCTGGATCACCTGCTGAGATGAGGCTGACACATCCCGCATCATTGATTTGCTGTGGTTGCCAAGAGTGAGCATCAGTTGCCCACCAGTCTCTTCTTTCTATGTTTCTATCTGTTGATCATCATTTAGTTGCTGGCTAACACCAATAGCTCATATCTGATGAGTAGGACTAAGATGTGTCTGTCTAGGATGAAGGTTGCACCTCGACCGCTCACTTGCCTTTGCTTTCTTAGCATATGCTGCTAATTCATATCTGGCTGGTTCAAATATTGTCCAGATGACTGCAGTAAAGAGGTGCGATTTGGAAAGGGAATATCATCACATTTTGGTCCTCTCCCCATTACCAAGCCCTGAAAACAGCTATTCTGTTTTTTGTTCTGTTAAGTGGACAGATGAGGCAAAAGTCCAGCAGCACTATTTAAAATAGTGGGAAGGCTGTGCCATACTGGCTGCTGGAAGAAGCATCTCGTCTGCTCTCCTGCTCCTTTCTTTCACGTGGTCAACCCCCCACTCCTGCCTTACCTTCCAGAATGTGCATAACAGTCCCCACTGGTGATTAGAAAAGGCGAGTGAGTTTGGACAGTTGTGAATTCTCTTTGCAGGGCTCAGCTGCCTGTTCTCCCCTTTAATCCAATTTGTCTTTGGGCAAGAAAACTTCTGTCAAGAAGTAATTTTCTGTGCTTTGAGAAGTACCTGTTAAGGAGGTTGGGATACTAACAGGATTTGCCATATAATTTGGAGGACCCGAACAAGAGCATGGTCCCAAGCAGGAGATATCATGCCATAAGGTGCACTTGTCTTGCTGCCAGAGCAGGGGAGGTTGTCTGGCAGTAACCTTTTTCCTCTGCTTCCAGTCCCACGGCTGTAGAAGGCAGCAGGGCCATCCCAAGACTTAGAGAGGATGTGGGGCCCCCAAAAGAGCAGGGTAGTAAGCAGCTGCCTACTTTGCTTGTGTGGATATTTAAATTACTTTTTTTTTTTAGACTCTACTTGTTGGACAGCTGTAGATAGAGAGATTGCAGAGAAGTGCTATTTCCCATTCTACTTCTGCTCAGAATAAGAAACCAAAAGAGGAACATGCTTTCAAGCAATAGAATTGAGAGCTCCTGGAAGGGAGATGCTTTCTTTTCTCCAGTTTTTAATATATTGTCCTGGTGGCCTTCATGAGGAAGAGAGAGAAGCTCTTCAACTCTGCAGGTGGGGGATCCTGTGGGTAGGAACCTACCTCTGCTTGGGGTGGGCACTGCTTTCTGCTGGCTGGCTGCTGCTCAGTGCACTGGGCTTTCAGATGAGCCCATAGTGTCCACTTATTCTGGGCACTTTGGTTCATTGGCCTCTCATAGAAGTTGCAAGTGATTGAGGTCTTTCCCCCTTGCAGTGGCTGTGAATTAGCCCTCCCCCCCCATTGGTAAGGAGGGGGTCTTCCCAGTCCTGTCTCCACTCCTCTTTGTCCTCCACCTCCCCTCATTCATTCTTTGCTCCTCCTTCATCTCCTAGGTCTTTCCCTCTTGCATCCCATCCACCTCCTTCACTCACATAGTTCACAGAGGTTAGTCTAAAAAGGCTGCTATGCTACGGCCTGATACTCACACTTCCTCCACAAATGAATTTTGTTTTGTCATGAAACAAATTTTAGCTACGGGCCTGAAAATAGTTTCCCACAAACTTTGCTAGTAAAAGGGGTGATGAATAAGACAATTTGCAGTTGGGTTTCTAATTCACTGAAGTATGTGGAAATAATTTTTCCTGGTCTTCATGCTGCTCTCATGAGGCATAAAAGAAACAGAGGAAACATGACTTCAAAATGCTCAGAGAGTTACAAACTGTAGAGGTGTGGACTCACCCCTGTGCCGCCTCCTGCTGGTCATCCAGGGAATTAGCTCTCCAGCCTCTAGAGCACCCTCTGCAGGCCAGTGATCCACCTGTCTTCTTCTGGGCTCCCGTGTCCCTCCCAGGACCCTGGTGCCCCTTGCTCTGGGTGCTGCCCCCAGGCAGTACCCACATGCTAGGTCTCCCCTCCCAGGGGAACCCCCACCCACTATCCCCACCTTGCCTCAGCACTAGGCCACTGCCAGTCACCACCTAGCCCCCGCTCCCTGGGGCAGACTGCAGTATAGGCCACTCATCACTGGCAAGGAGGGTTTGGACCTGCTGCCTTAGCCTAGCCCTGAGCTGCCCTCTGCAACCCCCAGTACCCCTTGGCCTTCCGCTAGGCCGCAGCCTGGGGCTATCCAGGCTGGAGCTCCCCAGCTCCTCAGCCTGTCCCCAGCCCTGCTCCACTCAGGTACGCTATCCCTAGCTTGTTGTAGCCAGGCCCTTCTCTCTCTGCACTCAGAGAGAGACTGCTGAGCTTCTGGCTGCCCTGGACTTTATAGGGCCAGCTGAGTCTGTTTGGGGCGTGGCCCCAGCTGCCGCCACTTCCCCCAATCAGCTCAGCCTAAAGGCTGCTTTCTCCAGCCACAGCTCCCTCTGGACCCGAGCGGGGTTACCATCCCGCTACACAAACATTATAACAAGAATAATTTGTACTTAACTACAGTAGTCTCTCTCATGTGAGAATGTCAGTGTTTCACAGGCTTTAATTCTTCCTACCTTGTAGGCTAGATAATTTATTCCCATCTTACAAATGTGGAAACGGAGGCCCAAAGCGGTTGGGTGATTTGTCAGAGGTTACACAAGAAGTCTGGGAAAGTCAGCAGTTGAGAATCCAAAGAGCCTGAACTTCCAGTGCCTGGCTGATATCACAAGCTGCCAGGGGAAGATTGGCTCTGAACTCTTTCAACTACTATATACTGTATAATCATCTGAATGAAAATCTCTTAATACTTGATTCTAGGGTTTCCCTTTGCTCAATCCCAGATGTTCCCAATGTTTGTTAACAGACTGTTTGCTTTGGGTAAAGTACAAAGGTGTTGCTCTATGAAACTGTAATGACTTTTGGAAAGGAAGCTGTCCTGTGCATTGGTGAAAACTCTATTCAATTCTTATTGGAACATGGGGAGTTGAGAAGTCATCATTACTGTTTATCAGAGCCAGCTGGAATAAACATTTCTGCTTAATTATGTTTAAGGTGATACTTCAGTTTTTCTTTCTTTCTTCACTAATGGCTCTCAGTCTTTTCTCTCCCATATACAATGAATTGGCCTATGAGCTCCCCTATACTCCCATGTCCCATGACCCTGTGCCTCATTTTCTCTCTCCTGTCCTTTTCTGTTTCCTTCTTATCTTGTTTTACTCTTTTTTTTGTTTTGTAGTCCTTTTTGTCTCTCTGGTTCCTTTCCTCAGTGGCTTCTCTTCCTCATTCTATCTCTCAGCAGAAAGCTAAATGTTCCTTGGGTTGGCAGGAGGAACCATCAATGGTGATGCTGTGGTACCAAATCTTATGCAGCTTCGTGGCTCTATTGAGTTACCAAGAGGGCTGGGGAAAAAAGGGATAGCTTGCACACTGTTCCCTAGAGCCTTCTTCTTTAAGAGGCAGTGCACAAGCAGTAGCAGCTTTCAAGGATCTATCTGCTTCTACTCACAGCTGCAGGAGCATTTTTGCAGTAGCAAGGTGGGACAGATCTGAGATTATGCAGTTTACTCTGCTGCTCTCATTTGATCCCTTTCACGCTGGATAAATTCTAGTGTTATGTAGGTTGGCAACACAGTCTGATTACACTGCTCTACAGCCAAAATGCTTCTTAAATAAATGTAGTCAAACTTTACTAATTCTGGGTCACTGAGAACGAAAATGATGCTTAAAATTGTTGATTGGCTCTAGTTTTCAAGATATGCTATTGGATCAGTATATACGACCCTTGACTTGGGAATGGCGGAGGATAAGTGAGTTATAAAGGGAAGGGATCTCAATTTAAACCAGAAATGACTAAAATACATCTTTGACTGGATCTATGAATAAATCTATGACTGGGTTTGGACAGTACTTGCTTTTTAGGCAAAACAATGAATGATGCAATCTGAAGCTGGTATTGCATCATACATGATATGAATTGCATCATGTTATTCCTAGAAGTCATGGATGATGCAATCATAACGAAGCTTACATCACTCTGCTGAACAAATTGCCCTATATCAGCTCTAGAAATCATACAGTGTCGTGCTCTCTTATTTGTCAGTGTTTGATTTTGCAAAGGGACACATTTCTGTTTAGCCAAAGTGAGCAGAGATGCCTCGTACTTGTGTGAACAGTGCAGATAACTTCTGCTATGTTTGTGGTGAAGTGACTTTTGCATCACAAAAGCGCAGTATAACCACTATGGTTAAGAAAGCCTATCACCTTTATTTTGGCTGCAAAATTGGAGATCAGGACAAGAGGTGGGCCCCACACATATGCTGCAACACTTGTGCAACAAATCTTCGCCAGTGGTTGAACAGGAAAAGGAAATCTATGCCTTTTGCAGTGCCAATGATTTGGAGAGAGCCAACAGATCATACCAGCAATTGTTACTTCTGCATGGTGCCTCCAGTTGGGAAAGGTGTGTCAAAGAAGAAAAAGTGGACTGTGCATTATCCAAACATTCCATCAGCTATACGCCCAGTACCCCACGGAGAAGGACTGCCGGTTCCTGATGCACCAGAATCATTCTCACTTGAGTCAGACGAGGAAGAGGAAGAGGATGAAACTTCTGGTCCTGAACCATCAATGTCACAGGACCCACATTTTCTCCCATCCTCCTCCTCTGAACCACACCTCATAACACAAGGTGAACTGAATGACCTTGTCAGGGATTTGGAACTACCCAAGAGTAAGGCAGAGCTGTTGGGCTCCAGACTACAGCAGTGGAATCTCCTGGCAGGTGATGTTAGGGTTTCCATGTTCCGTGACCGTCAAAAGGATCTTGTCCCATTCTTCTTCATGGAAGGTGATCTTGTAGCCTGCAACAACATTGATGATGTGATGGCAGCCCTCAACATCGTTCACGATCCAGATGAGTGGAGACTGTTCATTGATTCATCAAAGACGAGTCTTAAAGCTGTTTTACTGCATAATGGCAATGTTTTGCCATCAATTCCAGTTGGTCATGCAGTCCATATGAAGGAAACCTATGACAACATGAAACAACTTTTGAGGTGCATAAACTATGACCAACATCAGTGGCAGCTTTGTGGCGATTTGAAGGTTGTTGCTCTCTTGCTTGGTCTGCAGACTGGATACACAAAGTACTGCTGTTTTCTCTGGGAATGGGATAGTCATGCAAGAGATTCCCACTACATCAAGAAAGATTGGCCACTCCGACAGTCATTGGAGCCTGGGAGGAAAAGTGTTCAGCATCCACCACTTGTTGAATCAAGGAAGATTTTGTTACCACCCTTACACATCAAGCTGGGTCTGATGAAGAACTTTGTCAAGGCCATTGACAAAACACAAGCAGCTTTCAAGTACCTCCGTGAAAAATTTCCAAGGTTAAGTGAAGCTAAGATAAAGGAAGGTGTCTTTGTTGGTCCTCAGATTCGTGAACTTCTTCGAGATGATGCATTTGACCATGCACTGCGTGGCAAGGAAAAGACGGCATGGAAAGCCTTCCAGTTAGTGGCAATAAATTTTCTCGGAAACAACAAGGCAGACAACTACAGGTTGTTGGTGGAAAACCTCCTCAAGGCATACAAAAGCCTTGGTTGCAACATGTCACTAAAGATACATTTTTTTTGCACTCTCATCTAGATTTTTTTCCACCAAACTGCGGAGCAGTGAGCGACGAGCACGGCAAGCGATTTTATCAGGACATTGCAACAATGGAGAAACGCTATCAGGACAAATGGAGCCCATCAATGCTTGCAGACTATTGCTGGACAGTGACAAGAGATGCTCCATTTAATGAATACAAGAGACAAGCCAAGAAGCGCCGAGTAGACACTGAATAGGACTAAACTATGTACATCATAGTTTTTTGCCTTTTGTTTCATAATAAATTTTATTTATATAACCCTTTTGCTGATTTTTAAAGTGTTACATAAACAGGACAGGTGAAATATCATGTAAAGCAACCATAAACACATGAAAAGACCTAGGTTTACAATTTATGATTAAAACTCTACTATCTACACAATATACATAGACATAAAATGTAAAAACTTAAATATCTTAGAAACAGTAGCCAATCAGTTGTTTTAATTGTCATATTTGAATTCAGCACATCAAAATACATAATAAATAGCACATTTTATCTCTGAAGCAGACGACTTCTCAAAAATTGTAGACCAGTGTTACCAGTGGAATAAATATGAAAATGTTTTATGAATAATTTAAATAGGAGAATTTTTTCCAGTTTATAATATCATTTCTTAATAGTAAGTGAGGTTAAACATTATACATCCTAAATTATAAACACTTCTAGACACAGAAGCTGTTTTTGTTTATATTGGTTTAAGAACATAAGAATGGCCAGACTGCATCAGACCAATGGTCCATCTAGCCCAGCATCCCGTCATCGGACGGTGTCTGGTGCCAGATGCCTCAGAGGGAATGAACAGAACAAGGCAATTTATTGAGTGATCCATCCCCTGTCATCCAGTCCCAGCTTCTGGCAGTCAGAGGTTTAGGGACATCCAAAGCATGGGGTAGCATCCCTGACCATCATGGCCAATAGCCAATGATGGACCTATCCTCCAGGAGTTCATCTAATTCCTTTTTGAACCCAGTTATACTTTTGGTCCTCACAGCTTCCCCTGGCAATGAGTTTCACAGGTTCACTGTGCCTTGTGTGAAGGTGTACTTCCTTATGTTTGTTTTAAATCTGCTGCCTATTGATTTAATTGGCTGACCCCTCGTTCTTGTGTTATGTGAAGAGGTAACACTCTCCACTCCATTCATGATTTTATAGACCTCTATCATATCCCCCCTTAGTCGCCTCTTTTCTAAGATGAACAGTCCCAATCTTTTTAATCTCGCCTCATATGGAAGCTGTTCCATACTCCTAATCGTTTTTGTTGCCCTTCTCTGTACCTTTTCCAATTCTAATATACCTTTTTGAGATGGGGCAACCAGAACTGCACACAGTATGCAAGGGGTTGGTATACCACAGATTTATATAGTGGCATTATGATATGTTCTGTCTTATTACTTGTCCCTTTTCTAATGGTTCCTAACATTGTTTGTTTTTTGACTGCTGCTGCACATTGAGTAGATATTTTCAGAGAACAATCCATGATGACTCTAAGATCTCTTTCTTGAGTGATAACAGCTAATTTAGACCCAATCATTTTGTCTGTATAGTTGGGATTATGTTTTCCAACGTGCATTACTTTGCATTTATCAGCATTGAATTTCATCTGCCATTTTGTTACCCAGTTTAGTGAGATCCCTTTATAACTCTTCACAGTCAGCTTTGGACTTAACTATTTTGAGTAATTTTGTATTGTCTGCAAACTTTGCCACTTCTTTGTTTCCAGCCACTTCTTTGTTTCCAGATCATTTATGGATATGTTAAGTAGCACTGGTCGCCGTACAGATCCTTGAGGAATCCTATTATTTACCTCTCTCCGGTGTGAAAACTGACCATTTATTCCTACTCTTTCTTTCCTGTCTTTTAATCAGTTACTGATCCATGAGAGGACCTTCCATTACTATTCCTGTTATGCCTTGACTGCTTACTTTGCTTAAGAGGTTTTAATGAGAGAACTTGTCAAAGGCTTTCTGAAAGTTCAGGTACACTCCATCTACTGAATCACCCTTGTCCACATGTTTGTTGACCCTCTCAAAGAATTCTAATAGATTGATGAGGCATGATTTCCCTTTCCAAAAGCTGTGTTGACTCTTTCCCAAGAAATCATATTCATCTATGTGTCTGATGCTTTTGTTCTTTACTGTAGTTTCAACCAATTTTGCCTGGCACTGAAGTTAGGCTTACTGGCCTATAATTACCAGGATCGCGTCTGGAATCTTTTTTTAAAAATTGGCATTACATTAGCTATCCTCCAGTCACTTGGTACAGAGGCTGATTTAAGTGATAGCTTACCTACCACAGTTAGTAGTTCTGCAATTTCATATCTGAATTCCTTCAGAACTCAAGCCAGAGTTTAAAGCACTCTTCCCCAGGAATTAAAACATATAAGATAAAATCTACAAAACTTTTATTCAGCACGTTTCCAGGGAACTGACTCTCTCAGAAGAACTCAAGACATTTTACCCAGTTATTTTGTAAGATACCAGGCCTGACTCTCATTAACACCAAAGCCCCTTTACACCCTTCTGGCAGTGGAAAGGGGCCTTAAAGTTGGCATAAATTATATTTACATTCACTTTTGCACATTTGTTTTGCTATAGTGGTATAAAGGAACTGTAATATAAATTGAGACTCATGTCCACCATCTATATCAACCTGTTGTTTCTAACACCATTTATATGACCCCTCCTACCTCACCAAACCTCCGTTAGAACCTGATGGATCCAAACCCAGTGAAATCAATTGGCATTTTTCAATTGATTTCACTGGGTGCTGTATTAGGCACCCAGTGAAAGTTTTTTTCTCTTTCTTACTTTTTTCTCTTACCAACTCTTGAGAGGCCAATTAAGTAAGACAACTCCCACCTGTTCATGCTCTCTGTATGTGTGTGTGTATATATATCTCCTCATTATATGTTTCATTCTATGCATCCGAAGAAGTGGGCTGTAGCCCACGAAAGCTTATGCTCTAATAAATTTGTTAGTCTCTAAGGTGCCATAAGTACTCCTGTTCTTTTTGCGGATACAGACTAACACGGCTGCTACTCTGAAACCTACATTATCACTGTTATTACTATGGCCTTGATCCTATGGAAAGCTCTGCACGGATGCAAGGGGCTGCTGGCATAGAGTGCTTTACGCATCTGGCCCTATAAATTCTTTACATAACAAATGTACAGGCATGAAGATAGAGCTATAGACAATGTTATGGTTTGCTAAAGTAAGAGACTTGTGCTATCTTGCCTTTATTCTCTCTCTCCTATTGGGTCTCTGTCTTTTAAATGTGGACCTTGGCAGGTTGTTGCCAGTACCACGTGTTAGTTCATTTTATAATTATATTTTATATATATTCTAATGCCCAGGCTCCCCAGTCATGGGCCAGTACCCCATTGTGCTAGGCACTGTATAAAGATAAAACAAAAATACAGCCGCTGCCCCCAAAGAGCTTACAATCTAGACAAGACAACAGAAAGATATAGATAGACAACAATCCTATGACTACTGAGATTGTGTGTGACTAAGAACATGTTACATTGAACCACGGTGCACAATTTTAAAATGATTTTCCTTTTGCTCTGTCAGGGCTCCTTAAATTGTGTCAGCACTTCCCAGTCTTTCAAGAATGTTCTTTATTAGCAGCACTCAGACCATCGTTGAAATCCCAAACCTATTCTTCAGATCATTTTGCCTCTCTCCAATATTAACTTTGGCCTTGTCAGTACCCCATTCAGCAGTCAGTCAGTTTCAATGGTGTAGTGCACCAGTGTAAACCCCACGAGTGGACAAGAAAAGCCACCATTTATACTAGTTGAGTTTACCCTCATTTCAGTCCTACTCAGATTTGCACTCCTGCAGCGTTAAGGTTGCTGCCCACTGCCTGCTGAATCCCAAGTGTTGTTATTATAAAGCCTAGGAGCTCCAGTCAGGGCTCAGGACTCCATTGTGCTAGGCGCTGTACAAACACTGAAGAAAAAGACGGTCCCTGCCCCAAAGTGCTTGCAGTCTAAACCAAGTGTAGTCAAAGCCTTTGTTTGCCCAAGTTTTCAGAGAACCTGGGTGTTCTTCACATGCACGATGATCTGATAATGAATTATACAAAGGTTTTCAATTGGTTCTGAGAATGCTTCTCTCAAAACCGTTAATGATCTGCTAATATATTTATTGTACCCAGTATTTCTGCTCACCTGACACAGTGACTCATTGCCATCACTAGAGAGATTCAAGGCTACACTTGATATCCATCTATAAATCAATGATTGGGTATAAAACAGTCAATCCTGTCACAGCACAGAAGAAATGGGATAGAGGTTCCTTCTAGCCCAAATGATTCTGTGATTAATCTGAGCTTCAGTTATTGATACATATCGTGGAATATGTTTACAGTAAAATGTGAAAAGTTTAAAACGCAACTATAATAAAAAGAAAGTGCTATATTCTGAAAGTTCACATGGTTGGTATGAAACATTTCCTATACTGTGGGCAGTGCATGTTCTAATACATTTGTAAGTGAAGCTTTTCATTATGTTGATGGACATTTGTGAATTTACAGATGGTTAGTAGTCACATCTTGCTGCAAAGCAACATCATTTTTAAGACTTGGACTTCCAGTCATAAGACATTGTAAACCAATTTCCAACTATTTTTCTATTATAGAGAAGAAATTCTTAATGGTTAACAGCGGAGGAAAATGGTCAATATAGAGGCAAAGTTTTTCTGTATTATAGCAAGATGAAAATTTGCTTCTGTTGGTAATAATTCATCACCCAAAGCAGTTCTCTCTTCAGTTGTGTTCATTCTGTCTCAAATTAAAGGTACAGCCAAAATAGAGGGCCATTGGAGATGGGAAATAAAAAATTATTTAATCACAGAGACACTTCTGTATGAGGAGAGAGTGTTTTTTTTCCTTTGTATTTGAAAAGGAGACAAGAGAGGACAATATACTGATATATACAGCATGATAAATGGTGTGGAGCAGTGGTTCTCAAACTTTTGTACTGGTGACCCCTTTCACATAGCTAGCCTCTGAGTGTGATCCCCCCTTATAAATTAAAAACACTTTTTAATATATTTAATACTATTATAAATGCTGGAGGCAAAGCAGAGTTTGGGGTAGAGGCTGACAGCTCGTGACCCCCCATGTAGCCTGTTGAACTCATTTCCACAATATATCATTGAGGCCAGATCTTATTGCGCATAGGAAGATTTGAAATTTACTTGGGAATATGTTGGATTCTCCTTTACTTGAAGGCTTTAAATCAAGACTGGATAGCTTTCTAAAAGATATACTATAGCTCAAACAGCAAATATGGGCTTGCTCTAGAAATTACTAGATGAGGTTTTATGGCTGTTATGCAGGAGGTCAGTCTACATTATCACAATGGTCCCTTCTGGCCTTAAAATCTGTGTAAAACTATGACTAATGAGAATATCCACAGTTGTATTAGGATAAAAAAATGCATAAGGGATCTAAACCCTTCTGCTTCGTGGCATAAAACAACCACTGATTGACGGATGGGGAGAAATTTTCCCTATTGGCAGGTTACTCCATAATTGTCTACTGTGTAGTTACTTGCATCTTCCTCTGAAATATCTGCTTCTGACTGTTTTCAGAGACAGGGAACTGGACTAGATGGACCAATGAGCTGATCCAGTGTAGAAATTCCAAAGCTCCAGCCTAGGGGCAGAACAGCATTTTATTCAACTACAAAGTCATAGGAAATACGTTTTTCTGGTTGGGTTTTTGTTTGTTTTTTTCCCCATTCTCTTATTTTCTGATGCATCATTTAATATTTGTCATTTTTACTTTGTAAGTACATTCCCAGATTAAGAATAAATTCAATTTGTCCACTGGTTCTTGGCAATCTCAATGTATTGGATAAATTGCATACATATGAGTTGTTATTAGATAAAAAATGGAGGAATGAGGTTTGCAAATATCCTAATAGCCTAGCAATAAGCTATCCTTTTCAGACACAGATAGTGTAACATTTGTTCACACCTGTGTTACTGCTAGAATGGATTATTGCCCCTCTTTGGGGCTATAAAATCTAAATAAATTAACAATCTGATAGCGTTGGCGCTTGTAGTTCCAAACTACATTCTGTAATGATCATTGCTAGTTTACAGCCTTGTTACATCAGTCACTTTGAGGAGGGTAGGTTTAGGTCTTATACTATGCCCACTATTTTTTTGTGGCTTAGTAGAGCACTGGACTTGGACTCAGGCGAATTGGGTTCTGTTCCCAGATCTGCTACTGTCCTGATGGATGATCTTTGGCAAGTCATTTCACCTCCCTGTGCCTCGGTTTCCCCATCAGTCAAATGAGGCTAACGATACTGACTTCCTTTGTAAAACGCTTTGAGATCTATTGATGAAAACTGCTACAAAAGAGCTATTTGCCATCTTCCATAGCAGCTCATCAGTTTTTAAAATTAGGTTCAAGTTTCTCATTAGGTAAAGGACTTGTACTATAACTTCATGAGTCTATTTGCTGTTGTCTCAATAACAACAAACCGTTTGCATTTAAGACCTTTAAACATCTAACAAGACCTAAAGTACTTTATTGAATATATACCAGGGCTTGGCAACCTATGGCACGCATGCCAAAGACGGCAGGCAGCAGCGTGCCATTAAAAATCCTGCCCAGCCCGGCCAAGCCCGCTCTTCTCCGCCCTCCACCCGCCTCCCTCCCGCGGGGGCAGGGGGCAGAAGCTTGGTCCTGCTTCTTCCCGCAGTGTGCTGGGTTCCTGCCCCTCCTCCTCCTCTCCGTCCCTCCCTCCCTGCCGGACGATCAGCTGATGGCCCTTGCGAGGGAGGGGATGGCGGAGGAGTGGAGTCAGGGTGCTTGCTGCTCCGGGCGGAGGCAGAGAAGAAGCGGGGGCAGGGCCTTGGGGAAGGGGGGGTGGAATAGGGGCATATCCCCTCCAGCCCCCTGCCGTGAGCACCCCACGACCCCAGCCCACGACCCCAGCCCACACCCCCAGCCCTCTGCCCTGACCCCCCCCACACACACCCAGCCCTCTGTCCTGAGCCCTGCACCCCCCACACACCCAGCCCTCTGCCCTGAACCCCCTTCACACACACCCAGCCCTGAGCCCTGCAGTCCCACACACACCCCAGACCCCTTCCCTGAGCCCTGTACTCCCCTCACACACACCCAGCCCTCTGCTTGACTCCTTCACCCCACCCACAACCCCAGCCCTGACTCTGGCACCCCCACACATACCCAGTCCCCCCCACACCCTATGCACCCCCCCACATCCTGACTCTTGCAGCGCCCACATCTCCACCCCCACCCTGAGCAAACGGGAGCTCCTGCACTCCCCCCCACACAAACATTCCCACCTGCACCCCTTGCACCAAATGGGAGCTGCCCAGGTAAGCAGTCCACACCCAAATCTCCTGCCCCAACCCTGAGCCCCCTCCCTCATTCTAGCTCCTGGCCAGACCCTACATCCCAACCCCCAGCCTGCTCCTTCACCCCCAGCCCTGTGCTCAGTGCACTCCTACCCTCAGCTCAGTGCAGAGAGAGAGGAAGAGAATGGGCCAGAACCAGGGAGAAGGTAGGTACCCACTGTATATGGGCAGGACCAGGATCCCAGACCGGCAGCGGGCTGAGCGGGTCCGGCAGCTGGGATCCCAGCCAGCAGGAGCCGGCGGATGGAACCCCTGAGCGGCAGCAGGCTAAGCCGCTCAGCCCACTGCCGGTCTGGGGTCCCGGCCGCCGGCCCTGCATAGTCCGCTGCCGGTCTGGGGTTCTGGCTGCCGGACCCTTGCCAGCCGGGGTCCCGGCGGCAGGCCCCGCTCAGCCCGCTGCCGGCCTAGGTGAACAGAACCCCAGACCAGCAGCGGGCTGAGCGGGCCAGCAGCGTAAGATCAACATTTTAATTTAATTTTAAATTAAGCTTCTTAAACATTTTGAAAACCTTGTTTACTTTACAATATAACAATAGTTTAGTTATATAATATATAGACTTATAGAGAGAGACCTTTTAAAAACATTAAAACGCATTACCGGCACGTGAAACCTTAAATTAAAGTGAATAAATGAAGACTCGGCACACCACTTCTGAAAGGTTGCCGACCCCTGATATATACACTGAGTCATTTTGCCCAACATGGAGATGCAGCTGTCTCTGGGGTAGGAAAACATCAGTTATTTAACAGGACCAGGAGCACCGCACAACAGCATATTGAAGAATAACTTATCCATTTGAAATCATGGGGGAAATTTAGAATGTAATTACCTACTTTGGAAAAGCAGCACTGTCAAAGGTATGCAGATTTTGTATCTGAACTTAACTGGGCAGTGCTGCTGTTCTAACTTTTTGGTGTCTCTGAAAAGCCCTCCAAAAAGTCATGGACTGCTGGCAGAGTTGGCATTCATAAAACTTAGCTGAAGACTTGCTTATTTAAACTGGCTTTTTAACACCAAGTTATTTATGTGGTTATCAGCAAATGGCATTTTGGGTTATTATTTACAGAAAGACGCCCATTGGGATATGTTTGGGAGGTGGGTGTAAGTGGAGATGGTAAACCAGAGAACAGGAAATAAATCAGATGTCTTCTTTTTCTAGTTGGCTCGCCACAATAAAACATTGCAGCAGATGCTGAAGCCAGGGTCTGATCCAGATGAAGGAGATGAAGCCTTGAAGTACTATGCCAATCACACAGCACAGATTGAGGTAAAGAATTGCTCACCAAAAGGGAAACTATTGTGGTCTGAGGCCAGTTTGCTTCCTACTAGAGCTTCTCCTTTCGATTTCTCCTGAAGAACAAAACATATTTAAATAGGGTAGCTTATTTTGAAAGGGAAAAAGCTGAGTAATATCATACTGGGAAAGGGAAAAAAGGCCTGGATATTCTTTAAAATTGGCTTGGTGTATTTCAAACAATTGTCCTACTGTTGCTCCCCTGTGGGATACGGAACATTTCTTGTTATGGAAATGACGACTGGGGATAGCAGCAGTGTCTTAGAGACAAGAATAGTAGCATGTCAGTCACATAAGCCCTGCTTTTCAAGCTAAGGAGGTTTATGGATCAAATGAGAATTTTGGCTGTGGTTAAAAAGAAGTTTTTGAAATGGTGTGAAGATTCCGTGCAGTCTTTGCCTAACAGGATGAGGTGGGTCTGGTTCATCAGCTCCTTTCCATATTGTAAACAGCATTCACCTGTTGGATGAAAAAATATTTCATGACTTTGGCGGTAGCAGAAGGTGTAGAGTTCAAGGGTGGCAGCTTTAAGGGGACATGCCTGCGAGGTGCGCAGGGCTGTTATTTGGAAACTATGACTATCTGATGCAAATCTAGTTGATTAAGGGTGAGTAATTGCACGTAGACTCTCATGTCAAACCACATCCTTCTTGGGGTCTGGTTTATTAAAAGAAAATCACAGTTCAATGTCATCTTAAATGAAAGCCATACATTCCCCATTCTTCAAAGTTCTGTCAGTTCCTGCTGGGCTCACTAGCTCCTTCCCAAACCCAGTTTTTGCTCCTGGCATTTCCTAAAGCCTCTTCCTCTTCAGGCCTCTGCCCCTTGTGGCAGGAGGCATCAGCCAAGCCTGTGGAGAGCCCCTTCACAAATCCTCTCTCACCGTGGGTCTCATGCAGGTGTCTCGCTGTGGAGCATCGCGCTTACAACCCTCCTGCTCCTCTGGTTCTCTTTCCTGACTGTACTTAGGCTGCCCTTATATCCCCCCCAGCTGGCCTAATTGCTAGTCGTAGGCCCCCATCACATGACCCTGGGACTGAGAGGTACAGGTGAGGTGTCACCCAGGACTCCCTTAAAGGGTCAGCTCACCCATGGACAGTGCTACATTCATTGTGTGCCAATACACACACACACACACACACACACACACACACACACACACACACACA
>NW_020664463.1:8583153-8704708 GCF_002925995.2 Terrapene triunguis | reverse complement strand
ACACACACACACACACACACACACACACACACACACACACACACACAGAGTTTTGCTATCCTTGAGGTGAACATACATAAATATATTGCTCTTAAATATCAAACCATTTCAGAAGGGAGAAATAAGGCAATTTTTTGCAAAACAGCCACAGCTTTGGGGGCTTCCTGAAAGTGAGGATGTAAATGACTCTGAGCCCAACACTGCTTCTGTTGAAATAAGAGAGAGGTTTTCCAGAGCTGGGCCAATTGTGGAGTTCCGGATGTATATTCTCTCAGCTCAGCATACCCAGTTTGTTCAATTTGTAAGTCAAATGATGATTCTGTGATAGCGAGCTCTACAAAAAACCTGGGATCTGAGATCCAATGTGTGTTTTCCGCCTATTACAACTTCACCAGTAATACAGGCTCCAGTCAGATTCAGCAAACAGTTTTAATGGAATGGAATCCAGCTCACTCTCAAGTAGCTCTGTTGATTCTGAAGAGCTAATAGTAGCAATATCTTGGGTTTTGTCAAGTAAGCAGATAGTGCCAGTTCCTACCTGTCTTTATCTGAGTAACAAGGTGCTCCTTTCGCATAGCCCCTTTCATGATTTACAACCTCATAGAGATGGGCTCAAGCTACAAAATTAAGTTCTTGATAAAATGCTAAGCCCTTTAAAGTCTGAGAAAGTTTGGATGTTGAGTTTTGCTTTAGCTTATTATAAATATGGGGGCAGTTTGTAGGGCTCAGATTTGGAACGTCCTCAAAGATTGGGGATATTTGGATCTAGATTTTTTTATTTGAGGCACACCTGTATAACCATTTTAAAGCAGGTTTTTGAAGGCAAAGACAATTTTAATATAAATTACTTACCTAAGTGTTTTTTAATATAGTGTGTTGGTGTAATTGAAATTTTTAAAATTAGTTCGAGACCAGTTTGTAAATAAAAGCAAGCTCTGAGTCAGAAGGGAATCACAGCATGATTGAGAAGTCTCTGACCCTGAAAGACACACAGAATAGAATCCTAGAATATCAGGGTTGGAAGGGACCTCAGGAGGTCATCTAGTCCAACCCCCTGCTCAAAGCAGGACCAGTTCCCAACTAAATCATCCCAACCAGGGCTTTGTCAAGCCGGGCCTTAAAAACCTCCAAGGAAGGAGATTCCACCACCTCCCTAGGTAAAGCATTCCAGTGCTTCACCACCCTCCTAGTGAAATAGTGTTTCCTAATATCCAACCTAGACCTCCCCCACTGCAACTTGAGACCATTGCCCCTTGTTCTGTCATCTGCCACCACGGAGAACAGCCGAGCTCCATCCTCTTTGGAACCCCCGCTCAGGTAGTTGAAAGCAGCTATCAAATCCCCCCTCATTCTTCTCTCATGGAGACTAAACAATCCCAGTTCCCTCAGCCTCTCCTCATAAGTCATGTGCTCCAGACCCCTAATCATTTTTGTTGCCCTCTGCTGGACTCTTTCCAATATTTCCACATCCTTCTTGTAGTGTGGGGCCCAAAACTGGACACAGTACTCCAGATGAGGCCTCACCAATGTCGAATAGAGGGGAATGATCACGTTCCTCGATCTGCTGGCAATGCCCCTACTTATACAGCCCAAAATGCCATTAGTCTTCTTGGCAACAAGGGCACACTGTTGACTCATATCCAGCTTCTCGCCCACTCTAACCCCTAGGTCCTTTTCTGCAGAACTGCTACCTAGCCATTCGGTCCCTAGTCTGTAGCAGTGCATAGGATTCTTCCGTCCTAAGTGCAGGACTCTGCACTTGTCCTTGTTGAACCTCATCAGGTTTCTTTTGACCCAATCCTCTAATTTGTCACATACATTTGTATTTACAGATTGTCCGTCATGATAGAACCATGGAACAAATAGTCTTCCCTGTCCCCAATATATGTGAATTCCTCACTCGAGAATCCAAAAGTCGTGTATTTAATACAACTGAGAGAGATGAACAAGGGAGCAAAGTGAATGACTTTTTCCAACAGACAGAAGATCTGTACAATGAAATGAAGTGGCAGAAGAAAATTAGGAGTAAGTACTATCTATAGTTTCAAGGACTTCGTTTTAGAGCTGTAAGTCACCAAGCAAGTATTTTACGTTTTCATTTTTACTTGTTTCCAATCCCTTTGATATTACAAGAAAACATTTTCCGCACCCAAGATTGCAAGTCCCTGGAGATGTGCCACCTGCAAGAGAGAGAGATACATACACGAAGAAGAAATAATATGGAAAAGTGACTAATAAAATCATCTCTGGGCTCTCGAGACCAGAATTGAGTGGTGAAAACAGTAGAGTTGCACCCAATTATGCCAGATGGAATTTTGGCCCCTAATGTTTAACAAGAACATGTGTAGCTGTATACTTATACTTTTGAATATAATTCACTGAAAACATCTTTCACCTTGGGCCAGATCCTCAGCTTGTGTAAAACAATGTGGCTCCCATGAAGTTAGTGGAGCCCTGCCAGTTTTTATACCAGATCTCTTTGCACTGAGTCATTATTTACTATTCCTGGAGAATGTTTTCTTAGTAATAGTACTTTGCATCCCAGCATCTTTTAAAGCAATTTACAGAAATTCAGCTGGATTAATTCCCAGCAGAACCCAGTCTGTGACTCCTTGGCCAAGGGGACATACCTACTCAAACTGTTTACAGCTCCCATTCCACTGGAGGGCACAGCTCCAGCTGGCACAGGCAAGGAAGTGGGTGGCGCTAGTTTCAGAAGGGACATGGCTAGAACACAAAGGGTAAGCTGGCTGGTTCCATGGGTGTGTCTCCCAGAAACCCCGCACAGAACTTAGAGCTGCTCCACCAGGATGGAATTCATAGGGGAGGCAGAAGTGGTGCTACCATCTGACCTCCCGTAGGAGTGAAGTTGCTTCTAGCATCTCAGGAGGTGGCAGATGGCAGCCCTGTGCACCTTCCAGGGTAAATCCAGTCTTTTCACCAACTCCTGATAAGGAAGTGGGATATAGCTATAGATATCGAAGGATCTCTTCACCCACCATTAAAATGCAGATGCCTCAGAGGTAGAATACAGCAGCTCTTGAACAATTCACAGCAACATTACACAACTGATCAGGAAGGAAGTGAAGAATACCAGATATGGGCAGAACTGTAGGAGGATTTGGCTCGCCAGAGTGGAATGAATTAACTTGAAGCTTTTACCACCGCTAAAAACATGACGTTGGGTTGTAGTTTTTGTGAATTTAATTCTCAGGCTGTAGTTTCTATTTCAAAATAATTTTGCTCACAAAGTAGGACTGGGATCCCAGTTAAAAGAAACACCAACAAACAAACAAAAGCCCCTAACCATTGTCTGAGAGAGTGCAGACTTGGATTAGACCTCTGTAATACTAAGCAAGCATAAATTAGGTTTTTTTTTATCCAAAAGAGAAATTCCCACATTTCCTTTCATCTGTGGAATATTTAACAAGCCTTCCTATTATTTTGTTTGAAAATGCAATATACATGCAAGTGCTATTTAATCTTTACCCCAGTGTCTGAGTTGCTATGTTATCGTACAATGCTGCATTGCTCGAAAGGAGAGGATGCCTCATGCAAAGGCTCCAGATCCTTAAAATCCAGAAGTTAACAGCCTAATTTTACCACAAGTGAAATCTTAATGTTTAGTCTGAGCTGACTCTAATTGTGGGTAATTAAACCCAACCTTACTCTGAGACAAAAAGATCCAGTTTGAGGAGTTGTCTGTTTCTAGGAGTCAGCTATGTTCTTAGTCACTTTCAATAGTATGATAGCAAGTGAAGCCCAACAGCTGGCGGAAAGGTCCAGGAAGGTCAAGGGTGCCTTTTTCATGCGCACAGGAAATTCAGAGCACTCTAGGAGTCTTTTTATAATTTCTTGAGAAATACATAATCTTCAAATAGTTAAATGTCACATGTTTTAGAGATTTTTAAATACCATATATTAAGATATACTTCAAAAATATTAATTCCAACCAGTACCGGATTTACCATGGCGCCAGGCCCACAGTCCAAAGGGGCCCCAGCCCGGCCCACTCTTCTCTGCCCTCTTCCCCCTGCTCTCTCCTGTGGGGGCAGAAGCTTTATGCTGCCGGCTCCTGCTGCGGCAGGGCAGGCTCTGCCATGCCTCTTCCCCGGAGGGTGCTACGTTCCCTCCCCTCCCCCTCTCCCTGCCGCCGATCAGCTGTTTGCAGGCAGGAGGGAGGGGGAAGAGCGGAGCCTCAGCACGCTTGCCGCTCAGGGGAGGAGGAGGAGAAGAGGCGGGGAAGGGGCTGGAATCGGGGCATACCCCCTCCAGCCCCCTGCCATGAGCACCCCCACACCTCCAGCCCTCTGCCCACCCTGACCCCTGCACCACCCACACTCCCCCAGCTCCCTGCCCTGACTCCTGCACCCGCTCACACCTCCCCAGCCCCCTGTCCTGCACCCCCCACACATACCCAGCCCCCCCACACCCCATGTCCTGACTCCTGCCCCCCCCCACATCCTCACCCCACCCTGAGCACCAAACTGGAGCTCCTGCACACACACACCCATTCCCACCTGCACCCCTCGCACCAAACAGGAGCTGCCCCAGGTAAGCGCTCCACATCCCAACCTCCTGCCCGAACCCTGAGCCCCCTCCATCACCCTAGCTCCTGGCCAGACCCCGCACCCCAATGTTTTTTTACATTTTTTTTTTATAAAGCGCTCTTATCCAAAGCGCTTTACAATAGTTAGCTAATGGTACGAACAATATTTGGAAAGATCATTAAGTGGTCCGTCAAGACCCTCCGCGATTTTCAAGTGGTCTGTGGAAAAATAAGTTAGACTCAAGGACAATCAAGGTACCTCACTTTTATTTTCATTTACTTGATTACTTATAGGAGGAGGATAAAGAAAAAAAGCATGAAAAACGGGGGCGGGTGGAGATGAGAGAATGTTCTTTTTCTTGGCTGGGTCCCAAGGAGGGGCCCCAAAAATGAAGCTGAGCACAGGGCCGGGGCCCCACTAACTCTAAATTCACCACTGACTGTCACGTCACCTGGGCTGGGGATACTGTGTCAACTGATCCCCACAGTCTCCAACCTACCTGGGCAGTACAGCAGACATGGCCCTGCCCACTAGCTCCTCTCCACTCCTTAGCCCACCCACCACTTGCTTTCTGTCCCCCCCACCCCCCAGCTTAAAAAAGATTGCTTTCCACCACCACCACACTCAGGCTTTTCTGGCAGCCCTGTTGCCAGGTATCCAGTTTTAGACTGGAAACTCCAGTAGAAAACGGGACCTGAGTGTCCGGTTAGCAATGCTGACTGGAAACTAAAAGTCCAGTTATTAGGAGTAACCACATTAGCCTCCGTTCCTCCCACCCCAGAGGGCTGGAAGAGAACCTGTCCTGCTGCTGTGGGAGGAGGGGCAGCTCAGTGCAGAGAGAGACGAAGAGAATGGGCTAGAACCAGGTAGGTACCCGCTCTATGTAGGCAGGGGCGGGGGGAGATCCTATTTACCCCCTCCCCAGCCCTGCTGTGCTTGCAGTTTACCCCTGGCCCCTTTGCTCCAGGGACCAACCCTAACTCCTGCCCCACTGTGCTTTTGCCCCCAGCCCTTTTTACAATCATTCTCCAAGGGGGCCCACAAATATGTTTGGCGCCGGGCCCACAAAAAGTTAATCCGGCCCTGATTCCAACACTCACCTCGTGGAGTCCTAGAGCTCAAGCCTGAACCCGAATATCTACATTGCAATTAAACAGCCCCTTAGCCGGAGCCCTGTATGCCTGAGTCTGCTGGTATCGGCCAGCAGCAGGTGTTTAATTGCAGTTTAGACATGCTCTAACTGTGTTTGTACAGCCCTGTAGCACAGTGGAGCCCTGGCTTCAGATCGGTCCTCTAGGCGCTATTACCAAAATACAGTAACTCCTCACTTAGTCATCTTGGTTAACGTTGTTTTGTTGCTGATCAATTAGGGAACATGCTCGCTTAAAGTTGCGCAATGCTCCCTTACAGTGTTGTTTGGCAGCCACCTGCTTTGTCCACTGTTTGCAGGAAGAGCAGCCTGTTGCAGCTAGCTGGTGGGGGCTTGGAACCAGGGTGGACTGGCAGCCCCACATCAGCTCCCCGCTCCCCTAAGCAGGGCCGGCTCTAGGTTTTTTGCTGCCCCAAGCAAAAAAAATTTTGGCTGCCCCCCCACCCCACTGCACCCTCCTGCCGCCCCAGCCCTGGGTCACTGGTAACTCGCTCCCAGGGCGGGTCATTCAGCAGGAATTTTGGATGTGCACAGAACACAGCCAGGATTGGTTCCCATATGGTTACAGAACTGCAGTAAAGTGGAACAATTTTCAGCTTGTGTGATTGGAGGATATCTGGATGCATATTATAAGACTGTCCTACATAAATGAGGAAAAGTTGAGGTGCCTTTATTATTCTTTTGTTCCATTCTTTGTTTCTATGGGGAATTTGCCAGTGCAATATCACTGTCTTCCTTTTAAACAAATAAAACTAAAACTTAATCATAATAATAATAATAATTAATAAAAAGCAATGGCTGTTGAAAATAGCAACTCCAGTCCTAATAACCACTGGGAAGCATTTCTTGCTCAATTTATTCTACTTTTTCCTACAGCAAGTTACAGTGGATCAGTATATTTGATTTGGGAGAAATGAAGTAACAGCTGCCCAAATTGAGCTTGAGCACTCCTGAATTTTGAGGGTGTTCAAATCTGGACGGCAGGTGCTAGTTTCCCTTTCTGAATATTAGCTAAATCTGGAAAAGAAAAGTCAATTTCTGCTTCCATGGCTCAGAAGTGTAAATCCTCCTATGTGCCTGGTACTGTATCTAAAGCTGCCCAGTCTAGTAGAGCCTCCTCTCCCTTACTTTTCATTTTAAATTCTAGTGGGATCCATGTACTTCCCTTACTAGGCTTCAGATAGAGAGGTGCAATGTCCATTTAGTCCACCCAATTCTTTCTTTGGGGGAGAGCCCAGGGCTGGGGCGGCAGGAGGTGCGGGGGCGAGGGCGGGAAAAGCCCAGGCTGGGGCGGCAGGAGGTGCAGGTGGGGGACAGAGCTGGGGCAGCAAGGGGTGTGGGTGGGGGAGAATCCAGGGCTGGGGCAACACAGGGGTGCGGGGGGAGCCCAGGGCTGAGGTGGGGGGTGGCAAAAAACCTAGAGCTGGCTCTGTTCCTACCATTGCAGCATGAGGTTTCAGTTCTACACTCCTTCCCCCTCCCTTTCCTGTTAATTGCGGCCGAGGGAATGCTGGGAAATGTAGTTCTTTCCCTGCTCCAGGGCTGGCTCTGTAGGCAGGGAGCTAACCAAGGAACTGCAGCTCCCAGGGCTCCCTGTTGGTTCTCAGCTCTCATGCTGGATTCTTGCACCCCTGCAAATTTGCCACCCCAAGCACCTGCTTGCTTTGCTGGTGCCTAGAGCCGGCCCTGCCCCTAAGTCCGCCCAGCAGGCTATCAATTGCCAGCAGTTCAGCTGTCCTTCCCACCACTGCCATGTGCTGCTCCTGCCCTCTGCCTTGGAGCTGTTTTTGGGAGTCTCCTGCTTGCTGTGCAAGGTTGGGGGTGGGGGGAAAGAGGGGTGCTAATGTCTGGGTGTCCCCCCTCTTTCTGCCCCCTGCTATTTTACCCCACAGAGAAGTGGGGGACACGACAGGGCTCAGGACGGAGGGAGCTTGCTGGCAGCAGCTGCTATCTCAACTTGCTGGTCTACTTAAAAAGGCAGTGTACTTAGAGTGGGTCAGCGTATTTGAAGGGACAAATCACATCTCTCTCTCTCTCACTCACACACACACCCCCACACACACTCACTCACTGTCTCCCCTCCCTCCATTCGTGCTGCCTTGTAGAGTGTGAGGCTACATTAACAACAATGTATTCACCCTTGAGGGCTCAGCCGAGTGCTAATTCATCATTTGGCAGCAAGGCATTCCCTGGGAAATATCCCTCCCTCTCCCACCCTCTAACTTCACCACCTCAACCAAGCTTCACAATCATCATAGCTGTGAACAGTATTAAATTGTTTGTTTAAAACTTCTACTGTGTGTGTCTATCTATCTATCTATCTATCTATCTATCTATCTATAATCTTTTGTCTGGCAAAAAAAATTTCCCTGGAACCTAACACCCCCTCCCTCCCCAAATTACACTAATTCTTATGGGAAAATTGGATTTGCTTAACATCGTTTCGCTTAAAGTAGCATTTTTCAGGAACATAACTACAACGTTAAGCAAGGAGTTACTGTAGAACAGATCTATTTAGTTAGGAGGGAGGACTTAGAAGCCTGAGCACTGCATGTAAAATACTAAGACTCCCTAGAACCTTATTGGCAGGGTTGAGCCTTCCCCTCTCCCTTAGGTAAATTGTGATTTTATGTGGTTTCAGTGGGTCATTTGACTGTTCTGTAAGGTCATAAAAAAACCCATTGCATTTTTGTAAGGGAGGGTCTGTGTTCCAGTATCTTTGACCAAAACATCCTCTTCCCTCCACTCCTGTGCAGCATACAGGGAGCCATTTGTCCACAGATTTCCCCTCTCCTTTCAGTGTCCAGTGACATGATTCCTTCACAAAAGGTCCAGGCCTCCAAACTTAACATAGGTAAAACTCTCATTAGTAAGCCCCAGAAGGTCGTAATTTAGAATAAAGAGTACTGGGATCCTTCTGGGTGGAAAAGTGCCATGTAAATAGAATATACTAGGACTATTAAACCTGTATTAAGTATTAATTTTTGAGTTCATTATGGATCCTGAATATTTATTTTTTACTTTACTGTTCTCCATTAAGCTGCCTTTCTTGTTTGCATGAAGCCGTTGCTCGTAAGCTCATGCATCTCCTTTTCATTTCTCCAATGCTGCTTTTCTCTCCTTCCTAGATAACCCAGCCCTGTTCTGGTTCTCCAGACACATCTCCCTCTGGGGGAGTATTTCCTTCAACCTGGCTGTATTCATCAATTTAGCAGTTGCACTCTTCTACCCCTTTGGAGATGATGGAGATGAAGGCAAGTGATCCTTTTTTTTTCTTATACTAGTGAACATTTTCAGTTTTAAAGCAACACAAGCCATTACATCACTGCATCTTAAACAGCAATTCCTGTGAATCTCCTGCCTTGCAGAGCTCTTGAATAACATAATCAGCACAGTTAAGATTTTCAGAGTTCACTAGTCATTTTGGATACCCAGTTTGGGACACCTTAATGGGACCTGAATTTCAGAGGCAGGACGCTCAGCGCTTTCTGCAGATCAGGCTCTGATAAGATGTCTCAAGTTGGGCACCCAAAATCACAGGCACAGCTGAAAATCCTGTTAAATAGGCTTATTTTCTCCTGAACATTGTTGTATGATATAATATGAGTTGATTCTATGGTGTGTTTTTATATATTGTAGGAATCTCATGGGGAAAAAAATGTGCTGGAATTGTTAGACATAGTAATTGCTGCTATGGGTTTGGGCAGTTGCCAATGTGGTATTTGGTATCAGTCCCATGAAAAGCACAATATTGGTGACCAGAATTACAGAAAAAAACCTCTAGCAGACATTTGGGTGCTATATAAATCACTAAATGAATATTAAGAAAAAAAAGAAATTTGCAATACTGGCAAAGGAATCACACAGTCATAAATTTGTGAAAAACATGAAACTTTTTTGTTCTCGCCTCAAATTTTTGCAGAAATTCAAAGTTTTATTTAATCCTCTCTTGTGTCTTTGTATGTGTAATCTGGACTCTTTGCGAAACAAAAAAAAGCAACACTGCCATACATCAGAGAATATGTTTTAAAATATAAGCCTCGAATATAAGCCATGCCTCAGAGAATGGAAAGGTTTTCATTGATGTCAGAGGGTTTTGGATCTGGTCAATCATCTGCATCTCTTTGAAAATATTCAGTGGCCATTTAGGAGAGCATGATATGGAATGAAATGATTTTAAATATGTTTCATTTGTCAGTTTTTGACTGCTGTGCTTATAAGGATAAAATAACACATCATTTGCAAATGATAGATTTAGTAGATAAAAAAAGCAATGATGTATTTAAAAGCAGTGATTTTTGCCTCTGCTTCATCATACATCATAAGAAATATATTGAATAATATATTCCATCAAATGACTACTGTAGACTTGTTTTTGTAGCCTAAACATGCTTAATGGGGATAAAGGGGACTGGATGACTCAAGAGATTGGTAACGGAATAGAGAGCCATTCACCTCTAGGTCATTGGTTCACATCCAGTCCAATTAGTAATGTGACTGAAAGTCACTTCCATCTGATGGCTCATGTGATTGGAGTGGGTGGAATCAGTCCAGGGTCTAGTGGATACATGTGCTCTTCCCAAACACCACTGCCATAATTGGCGCAAACAGATGGGTCTGGTTGGCAGACTCAACAGCGAGGCAAAGGATTAAAGTGGATTGGCAGGGAGACTGAACTGCCCTTTCACCCCCTGAGGTCTCTGCAGGTTACAGCGCAGGCACATCAGCAGGGTTATGTAGGGAAGCTTTTAGAGCTGAGATTCCTCCTGTATATATACCTGCTCTGTACAGAGAAGATTTTAGTCTCCAATGCTCTCAATTTTCTAAAGTCTAAACTTGTTTCAAATGTATGTGTTCCAGACCATTAAAGAATAACAGAGAAGAAATAAAGAGTTAAAACTAAACCTTTTAAACTAGACATATTTAGCTAATCTGAAAGTTTTACTCTGTAAAATCCTCTGGGCTGCAATCAGTAGGTATTAACACTTAGTTTGAACTGCAAGCATGTCTAGTATTAGTTTAAGCAGCCCCAATAATCCAGTGGTTTTAGTGACAGTGCAGTTCACTTTTCTAAATCCCATCATTCCAGGCAATTGTAGATGTAATTAGAGATTTACTGACAATAAACATGGGTGTGGCCAAGCAGGAATAGTCATGAGACAGACTCCTTTCTCCCTCCTCCCCCTCCAAAGAAAACTAACTCTAGAGCCAGGGTTTATTTCACTCCCCCCCACCTCCTTTCTCCTTGAGTAAATCAGCCCATAGCCATGTGTCTGAGGTGCTCGGGTTGATCTAATCAGCCTAAGAATGTTCTTTTAATTTACTTCTGCAATTCCAGCATCATATGATATAAGTGAAACTGCTCTTCAGACAACGGCTCCTTGCCTCAACTGTGCATGTCTGCACGTGGTGTTACCAGTGCAAGTCCTGTTAAATTAAATTGATTGACCTGAACCGAGGGGGGGGGGGGGATGACTTTTTTTTAAAGAAATATTGAGGGCTTTGGACCTATCTTTTAATGAAGACCTCATGTCCAGTTTAAAGGTATATTCCAGATTTGTTAGTTTCCCATTCTAGTTGGTAGCAAAATTATTTTACAGAGCTGGACTTGAACCAATTGCCAGCATATAAACACCTTATAGTCTGGAGAAAGTTTGGATGCACTCTGAATTTGGAGACCAGGGGCTGTCTCTGTTTTTTTCCTAATCCCAGTGATATTACTTAGCCCTGGAGCTGTTGCCATTGTTTCTATTCTGAGTCTATTTTAACTGCCCTCTTCGCATTTCCCAGCCACCATCATTTCGCCTCACCCATGCTGGCTGTGCACTTGATAATGTGAAAAGTAAGTGTAGTATATTGACACAGTCCAAATATTTGACTATACTGTGTCATGGTAGGACATAATAGGATACTTCTGTATTTGTACAATCATTACACTAGAGCTAAGGTGCCCTAATGAGCTTTGCAAAAGAGAACTGATTGGCAGATCACTACAACAGACTGGCAAGTTGTCTCTTCCAAGCAATCCACAGATTTAATGAAGATTTTATTACCTACCCTTATTGGAGCTGTGTGAAATTAACCCTAATATGTTAACAGTATTTCCCACTATGATCATGCGAAGTTATGGTCAGAAATTATGTTGCATGATTCATTCACTTTGGTAGGTAAACTGGCCAAGGAACCAAGCTTTGCTCGGATTTGTTTCTTGACACATAACTGATTTTCCAAAAGGGTTGTGGAAGCAGAGACAGGGTTAACGTTTCCCTTTCTTCCCTCTCCAGGCACGCTTTCTCCATTGTTTTCAGTCCTCCTTTGGATAGCAGTGGCAGTCTGTACAGCTATGTTGTTTTTCTTCTCCAAGCCTGTTGGTATCCGACCCTTTTTAGTGTCTGTAATTCTCAGGTCTATATATACAATAGGGCTTGGGCCTACGTTGATACTTCTCGGTGCTGCTAATGTAAGTACTTTAAAACTAGCATAATTTCCATTTCCATAGAAACAGGAATATTAAGGGCCACACTTTAAAAAAGCAAAGTCTGAGATCTGTGTACTGTTTCACATCTGCTTTTGCACACACATTTAGCACGACTGGGTTTATGATAGTTCTAATAAGTATCTGTTTAAGTTTCTGTTGAATCACAGCAGCTTTATGTTACATCAGAGCTGGGATGGGATTGGGTAGCTGCAACTAGTCCCCTGGCAGTCTCACTTGCCTTTCCCCCCAGCCCGCCTGCCCACCCCAACATACCTGACCAAAGCTCAGGTGCAGTGAAGAATCTGGCCCTGTAGCTCTAACATTATAGTTCAGAAGTTTGATTGAATAATTTTGTAAAGGGTGTTGTAACTAAAAATCAAGTTGCAAAAAAAAAAAAAAAGACAGTCCCACAGCCACCAAATGTGGATTACAGTCCTATTGTTCATTTCATGGTGGCATTTCTACATACTGTAGCGCTGGTTCAGTTCCAAATTCTTTGAAAAGATTTCCTTCTCTAATTGTTTTTTAATGTTTTATGACATGAAAGAAGCCCTAGCAAACCTACCAATGACATAGAAATATATCACATAGTAACTACGTACATTTTGCCGTGACCCCAGGGAATTGATCATTGTATAGATATACTTCATATATATACTGTTGCATCAGACAGGTATTGAAAGTACAAAGACCAAAAATGGCAAGTTGTTAGAGGCATACAGCTAAGAGGGATGATCAGCTTCTTAAACTGAGCCAGGGGACTAAAAGAAAAGGGCAAGAATGCTATTAAAAATTCAGTATTTCACTGTAATCAAAACATTTCCCAAATCCTGATTCTGTTTAACTTTCAAGGGACAATATCAAGATGCATACAGTGGTTGTCTTTAAAAACTTTACTATTTGGCCTTTTCAAGTAGATAATGCAAATGATGTGGTATTTGCATTAAACCCTAACTTCCCTGTAATTAGTAAAAGGAATACCTAAGAAATTGAGCAAATACTGACATAACATTTAACTACAAAGATAACCAAAAAGTTTTAAAAGGAATATCACCGTACACAGAGGTGCCGACTTTCTGATTCCCAGGGGGTGCTCGATCCCACCACTGTGCCCCAGGCACCGCCCCCACTCAACTCCTTCCCCCAAGGTCCTGCCCCCGCCCCTTCTCTTCCCACCCCACCCGTGCTCCTCCTCTTGCTGCCCCCACTCCTCCCCCTCCGCCCCCCCCCCAGCGCCTCCTGCCCACCTCTGAACAGCTGATCCTCTGCAGGCGGGGGAGGGAGGAACAGATTGGCAGGACCCACCGGTGGGTGCTGAGCACCCATGGAGTTGGCACCTGTGGCTGTATATACTCTAAAGCAAATTTTGGAAGGGAAAGAACAGAACCAAGAATTCCATAGTAAACAGCAGACCAGCTATGCGTCCTTAAATCTGGAACAACTCCATTGACTTTAATGGAGTTATTCCTGATATATGCTTTATAACTGAGATCCAGTTCTGGCCCATGCTGTCTAAAACTTTTGGCATTGTATGCAGTGCTACGATGCAGTATTTTTAATTTGAATGTATGCTATAGGGACCTGATCTTGTACCCACTGAAATCAATGGGAGATTTGCTATTTACTTTAATGGGACAGGACCGGGCTTGAGGCTACCAAAATAAAGTCACTTAATCTATATCGAAAGTAATCTCCATTCTATGGCTGTTTTCTTACCTAATGTGCAAGCATGTGTATGCTACACATGACTGATACAGTGATATATATAATATGAATGACAGTTCACCTGCCTTTGCACCTAAAGAGAGTTACCTCTGATTTTGCAGCACCCCTTAAGTATTCTATGTATTAAATATAGAGAACAGCTTTAGTAACACTATTTAGGTGCCCAGTGTCACGGAGTCCCGAGGCGATGCTCTGGAACTGCTCCCTATGAAGCCAGTCAGGACTCTGGGGAAGTCTCCTCTCTGTGAGCAGACTGTCTTCAGGGCAAGAAGCTCACACGGCTTCCACCCCCTGGGTCTGACCTTTGGAGCATTCAGCATCCTCTGCCCCTCCGTGCACTTCCCACAGTGAGTCTGCCCAGGCGGGTCCTGGGGAAGCCAGAGGGTTCTGCACCCCAACTTCGCAGTCAGACTTGATTCTTAGCCAGCCAATAAAACAGAGGTTTATTAGATGACAGGAACACGGTCTAAAACAGAGCTTGTAGGTACAGAGAACAGGACCCCTCCACCGAGTCCATTTTGGGGGGCAGTCAGCCAGACAACCAAGTCTGCACTTCACTCCACGTCCCCAGCCAGCCCCAAACTGACTCACCCTCCAGCCCCTCCTCCTCTGGGCTTTGTCCCTTTCCCGGTCCAGGAGGTCACCTGATCCCTTTGTTCTCCAACACCTTCAGCTGGCACCTTTGTAGAGGAGGGGCCCAGGTCATTAGTTGTCAGGAGACAGAGTGTCGGCCATTTTCTGTCCAGACAGCATCACATCTGCCCTCTAGGGCTCTGCAACAATTACACCCCCTTTTCCCACCACCTAGATACTTAAGAACTGCATAGGGGAAACTGGGGCACCCACACAGTATTCAGAGAAAACATTAAGAACAGTCCCACTTCATCACACCCAGTCAACGTGAAAAAACTCCTAATGGTGGCTGCTCCAGAGTAATGTTGTTCAGTGTATTGTGTGTGCCTTATATGACATTACATAGTGTCCATGTGCATATTTAGAATGAAGTGGAAGGGCAAGACCAGGGCTTTTGTGCAAAACAGCTCTGCAAACTGCTAGTGAAGTCTGGCCATCTGCACCTGTCGTCTCTTGTCTCACGCTTCGACTGTGAGCTCTTTGGGAGCAGGGAATGTCCTTTTAATCTCTTCGTACAGCACCTGGCGTCCTGGTCCATGACTAGGGCTCTGAGGCGCTATCACAATATGAATCGATGATGGTAATATTGTTCTGATGTAGTAAACCTAGCCTTGTGATCTCCCCCCAGCTTTGTAACAAAATAGTATTTCTGGTGAGCTTTGTTGGAAACCGTGGCACATTCACTCGAGGCTACAGAGCCGTCGTTATGGACATGGCCTTTCTCTACCACGTAGCATACGTCCTGGTCTGCATGCTGGGCCTCTGTGTGCATGAATTCTTCTATAGTTTCCTGGTGAGTATGTGCCGCCGGGGAGCGGGAGACCTTGCAAAAATAGAAAATACCATTACCCGTGCAGCTGTCTTTGATTTCTTCCTCACAATCATGCCAAATCATGGGTATTTTTAGCATACCGTTATGTGGCTGCCCGTTAGAAGCTACTGTTTTTGTTAGGACTTATTGCCTGTGTTACAGAGGTCTACACATTTCATTCCAGAAAATCATCAAACAGCCTTCTCTTTGCCCCCATCCCTCCCCAACTCTACGTTTGTATGCTGTATCCTTTCCACTACCCTCTGTTTGTCTTGTCTAGTTAGACTGTAAGCTCTTCAGGACAGGAACGGTCTACTACAGTGCCTAGCACAATGGGCTCTCCTTAGTCAGTAGGGAATAAATGTAATTAATTATTTTAATAAATTGATGGGACTGTTTTGCAGTTGGTGAGAGATTGGATGCTTCTGACATGTAGCCTGAAGACATTTTAAATATGTTTCCTTCATTTTCTTCAATTCTACTGACACAGGTGGAATTCCTTTCATAATACACTACCGGTGTACTGAAAGTAATTCCATACAAAATATGATCTTGAAACTCAACTCTTCAAGCCGAAGAGCATTAATAAAAGCCCTTTTTGATGCTCTTAATTGGTTTTTAATCACTTCCATTTTATTCTGTGGTGTGTAAACCTTTTGGACAGATTTCATAAACCCCGGTACATTTCAATGGCTTTCACCTTTCATTATACTCAGATTTACATTTTTCTCAGTTTCCTGAACAATCGAGTCTATGTCCAGTATTTACAGAGTTTCATATAGATCCTGCTTTCAACGCTAAAGGGCTTCAGTCCGTGCTCTACTAAAACCCCTATTGAAATCAAATTTTCAAAATCTAGTTTTGTGCTTACATAGATCCGTCCTATTGTCACTAACGTTAACAGGAGTTGTGCTAATATGTGAGGACATAAGTAGGCTCAGTGGTGTAAATTTTCAAGATGTGGTACAGACTCTCCGGATGAAATCTTGGCCCCAGTAAGTCAATTGCAAAACATCTATGGACTTCATTAGGGCCAGGATTTTAGCTGCTTTAAAATTAATGTGACTCTTGTTCCTGAAACAATATATAAGGCCTGGCTTTAAAA
The DNA here is from genome assembly GCF_002925995.2 of Terrapene triunguis. Taxonomy (NCBI): domain Eukaryota; kingdom Metazoa; phylum Chordata; order Testudines; family Emydidae; genus Terrapene; species Terrapene triunguis. Next base: position 8,688,256 of record NW_020664463.1, on the reverse strand, counting down.
ATGTATTCCTGAAGAGTCTATTATTTGTTATATAGGGTGGGATTTTTAAAAGTACCCAAGTGACTAAAGAGTACATGTCCCATTGAAAGTCCCCACCCATCCCACCTGTAACTCATTCATGCTGGTGAGTACTCATATTCTCAGTGTAAGAGACCACTAAACACCGTGTAACTAAGAGAGAGATTCACCAAACCAGCAGTTAGTTTTAATATTGGAGATTTTTTTTTTTAACCAAAAGAAGTGTGAAATGTAAGTTTTGCATTTGAGGGGCATAAAACAGGCAGTAAAGTCTATTTGTGAAGATCTGTCTTACAGGGTCTTTATTTGGTATAAATTCAACTGTGATCAAACTTTTAAGTAACACCAAAATTATAAGCATAGCAAACACCCCAGATGATACAACCAAGTGTCCAAGTGACCTGTATTGATTTAGAGCAGAGGGGGGTTACAAGACATGAAAGCGGGTTCTGTTCCAATAGTGTAAAATCCTACATCCAGGGAGAATAAACAAACAGCAGGGAGACAAAATGGAGACTGTAACTGACCCCCTATACACAAGGCGTTAAAGAGAATTTATTTTAATTTTGCCTTTGTAATATTGTCCTGATGTCACTATGTTGTAATATGGATTACAGTAGCTGCCACCGAGGTGGTGTGGAATCAGGAACAGCCTATCAGGAGGGGAAGGTTGTCCATGGAAGGATCTCAGTCCTAAGATATAGACCTCACTGTGAAAAAGTTTTAAGAAATACTGATATGACTAAGTTTTTACTGGTTTTGAATGACAAACGTCCATGATTCATTCATGGTATAATTGTAAACATTCCCTAGTTACTTCCACATATATTCACTTGGTAGTGGAACTACTCAAAACTTATTTTTGTTCCTAATTTTAGGCTTCGTATATTATGGCATGAATGATGATTTTTTTCCCTTTTTTTCCTCTATTATTAATCCTCTCAAGTATGTGGATTTTAGATCTCCTGAATTATGACTAATACCGTCTACTATGGACGATTCTGATAAATCATTCTGTGTCATCTCATAGCTGTAATCTGTGTATTTTGGAGTTGAAATACATATATTGAAGATAAGACCCAAAGAATTATAGAACACTAATACAAACCAGAATTATAAAAGAAAAAAGCTATAGTTTCTTGAAATGAATTCATCATTATTAATTATTATGTTTAGGAACTTGACATCGAAAAAATGTTATCTTTATGTATATTTCCCTTAAAGTTAAATCCTAGCAACACAGGTTATGCTACACAAATAATACGAATTTTACAGGGTTATACGAAACAGTAACATTATTTTTACTTTTTCATAACAAAGTACAGCCTGCTGACACATGTGTAACTTTAAATACCAAAGTAGCCCCGTCAGCTCAATGGACTTCAGGTTATTCACGTGCATGTTTGCAGAATCGGGGGCTTAACTGTATTCATACAGTAGATGGGCCCAAAATGCAAAATTTTAAATCTAGATCTGCACTCTTCTGCATACCGTGCGACATTGGGATCTGGGATTTTGGTCTAGCCCATTATACATATGGGGGGAAACTACTAAGTTTGGATCCTCTTTCTGAATGTTACCGAAGTCTGGATCAGTCCATATCTGTTGTATAGTATTCCTCTTAAGTTGGTTGTACAATAATGTGTGTTAATAAAGTTTATCATATGCCAAATTCTGCCTTCTGCCCACTGATACCAGTGGGAATTGTATGTGCACGTATCTGACGTCAGGATTTGGCCTAGGTATATTTCCTGAGTTGAGGAGGTGTTCCCAACTAGCATCTGCATATTATCATCTTTATTCGGATTTTCCTGTATTATATTTTTTCTAGCTGTTCGATTTGGTGTACAGAGAGGAGACTTTGCTCAATGTCATAAAAAGTGTTACCCGAAATGGCCGCTCCATTATCCTTACTGCAGTGCTAGCTCTCATCCTGGTCTACCTCTTCTCCATCGTTGGGTTCCTGTTCTTGAAAGATGACTTCATCATGGAGGTGGACCGGTTGAAAAACAGAACACCTATTGCAGGTATTGCTTTTACCTCAAATTTATCATCGTCCTGCTGAAATTTAGCATTTCTATGAGGATAATTCTGCTCCCTTTAAAGTCAATCCAAGGGTTTTTCCATTGATTCCAACAGGAACAGAATCAGTGCCATAGGGCTCGTTAACAGATTAATTCTAGTCGGGTAAAATTTTTCTCCATAGGTTTGTTTCGGACCTAGGCTCATCTTTTGAAATATTACTAAAAAAATCACACAAGTTAATTCATTTACTTTGTTCCCATTCCAATTCACGTTGGAATTTTAACGAAACATTACACACTTCACTATTGTTCGAGAAGAGTAAGTCATAGCAAGTTAAATATAGCTTTTTAATGCATCTTGTACACGGAATGTATTGTTTCATGCATGGTGCCCTATGCTGATGTATACGTCTACTAAATCGGTTAAAATTGTATGACTGATTTTTTTATTTTTTTTAAATCCAGGTGGAAATTTATTGTTAAATCTGCAGCGCGTGTATGGAACTTTCATAGAACTTCTGTTAAATACACTGCAAGTTCTATACACAGACTTTAAGGGTAAAATCCTGGCCCTAGTAAAATCATGGAGTCAAAATTTTACCCTTAGACCAAACAATATGGGCTTGTGATTAATTCCTTTAGGGGCTGATCCTTGAATGCGCTGAGCACCTTATACCTAACAAAAGGCACTTGGCACCTAGCAGTATCTAGTCAATACTGCACATGCTCTGTACACTATCCAAACATTCATAACTTTGGTACTTTTTAAAGTTATTTCAAAACTAAATGTATTCAAATAAGGCAAAGCTCATTCAGGATACTGAGCATACCAAGGGAGAAGTATTAATAAAGCCATTTTGGAGCTATCTGACATTTCTTAGCTACACCTTGTTTTCCATATTTGGATCACTTGAAAAGGTTGAGTTGGTTTGTATGTAACTTTAAAAAAAAAAAAAACTTCCAGGCTGAGATCAAGAACTTGAAATTTAATTTCAGAAAGTTCCTGTGACCACTGTTGGAAACAAGATTCCTGACTCTATGAACCACTGGTCTGATCCAGGGTGGCAATCCCTATATTTCTGTGTTCCCCTTGTTGGGTTCTCTGGAGATTTTGTGTGGCTTGTTGTGTTCTTGCTAGCATTCATACATGAGAATCTAGTCAAGAAAATATACGGATGGCATTAGAAGATGTCAGGTTAGCAGAATATTGTACAGCAAAAATTCATTTAAAATGTTAGCTTAACACTCCTCAGATGGGAAAAAGTCAGAATGAATCCATTTTCACTGCTTAAACAGCCTACTATACTTTGGACTATTATTTGGAGTGAATGATTTTTGCCACCATTTTTGCTCCTTAAACTTTTTGCAACACTGATCTGAAATGCTGTAAATTGTCTGCAATGCACAGGGTGAAATTGGTGTTTGATAAAATCAAGCTGATGTACACATTTACCCACTTTGGGAATGTTAAATTAGTGTTTTACTCAAACCCATACATATTTACAAATGAGTACCAAACTGTGTTTTTATCCTTGAAAACTCCTAAATATTCTAGATTCATGAAAACTGAATATCAGCTCGGTGTCCTGCTTGTCAGCCTTTGTGAATAATTTATCTAATGGTTTTAAAACTGACATTATTTTCATATCTGATCGTTGTTTGAATACATTTTGTTCCAACTAGAAGTAGCAGCATTGGATGTAGATTCATTAATTTACGGAAATGTAATGGTGGAATAGCTGTGATGTACTGTAACTGTAAAATAGTGTGTAATTCTTCCTTGACATAGTTCTGAGCTGTTCATGCTGAATGCTTTCTTTCTGCCGTGATCTAATTTGTTCTTCTTGATTTTTTTTTAAAAATAAATCAAGAATTCATTTCAAGAGATTTGTGATTTTAAACTTTGTGTCAATGCGCTTGGTATGTCTAATAGATGTACTTTACAGCATATGCCTCTTGATCAATATCCTGCTTTTCATTTTGTCAGGTATTGGTGAAGTTCCTACCACAACTCTAACGTCCATGATGGAAACATGTGCAAAAGAAAATTGCTCTACTGCCCTACCTATTACCAACCCAGGTTAGTACAAAAGCCCCCCCAAATGGTGATACATTTAAAGTAGAAGTGTTTGTAAGTTACTACTACACAGGAGAGGTTTTTCTTGTCAGGAAAATTGACTATCGTTATTCGAAGTCAGAAGTGGCCACATTTTTCTACACTGAGAGCTGTGCGGGCAACTTGCCTAGAGTGTGAGTGCTTCCCACACCTAATTTCCAAATACACGGACATTTATTTGTTATCAAAATCAAATTTTGAATCTTAATACTGATGTGTACAAATATCTGCCTTCTAGCTGCGTTCATGGATCACAAAAGCCAGCAGCTGATCAGCTTTATCCTTACCTTTAGTGAGACAGCAGCTGTTAGCTCCAATTTAGGATCTCATAAGTTGGTCTTAGTAATGCAGCATATGCCACTGAATGTCTGGATACACTTTGTCTCAGATGCAATTTAGCTTGAAAAGCTAAGTTAAAGGGACATTGTCAGCATGAAATCTAGTCAATTTAAAAAAAAAACTTTAAAAGTAGTTTCACGTACTATAGCCCTCCACTACTAATGTGCACTAAGTGACTTTTAGTAAGTATGTTTTTCTCTCTCCTGTTACTGAGAGAGAAAAACAACTGAGGAAACTAACTATATAGGGGAAATAGTGAACTAGTTTGCTTATGAGAATGTCACGTCAGATTTGTCAAAAGCCTTACTAAAAATCAAGATATATTAAGTCTACTGCTTCCCCCCTATTCATAAGGCAGGTAACCCTGTCAAAGGAGGGTGTTAAGTTGGCTATAACTAGGTGCTTACAAATTATTTAATTTGTTCCAATATCTTTCCAGGTATCAAAGTTAGACTGGTGAGTCTGTTATTCCCCAGGTCCTCCTTGTTCCTCCTTTTTAAAGATACTATGGTACTTTTTAAAGGTACTATGTTTGCCCTTCTCCAGTTCTTGGGGACCTCACCCCGTGGCCCATGTGTTCCTGAAGATGATTGCTAATGGTTCCAAGATTGCTTCAGCTAATTCCTTAAATATCCATGATGAATTTCGCCAGGCCCTGCTCACTTGAGTATATCTAACTCAAACCTTTTCTTCCCTATTCTGGCTTGCGTTCATTCCCCCTTGCTGTTAATATTCATGGTGTTAAGCAATAGTCACCATTAACCTTTTTAGTAAAGACTGAAGCAAAATAGGCATTAAACACCTCAGCCTTCTTGATGTCTGTTATTAGTTCTCCTTCCCCATTAAGAAGTGGACCTGCACTTTCCTTTGTCTCTCTTGCGCCTACTGTATTATAGATCCTCTTTCTATTGGCTGATGTTCCTGGCTAGATGTGACCCATTTTGTGCCTTAGCCTTTGATTTTCTGCCTACCTGCTTGTGCTGTTCTTTTCTACTCATCCTTAGCAACCTATCCATGTTTCCACTTTCTGTACGATTCCTTTTTAATCTTCAGGTCATTAAAGAGCTTCTGATGGAGCCATATTGGCCTCTTACTGTTCTTCCTATCTTTCCTTCATATTGGGATAGCTTGCTGCTTTGCCTTTAATATTGTCCCTTTGAGAGTGCCAGCTCTCCTGAACTCCTTTTTCCCTTAGTTTTAATTCCCATAGGACCTTACCTACCACTTCTCTGATATTATTATTATTATAATCACATCTGGTAGTGTATTATTATTACACTCTAGGAGGGAAGATTGACAAATATCTATATCGATAGTGTATTAGTGGCATAGGTCTTTGGGTTCAGGGACTTACCATCCATTGCTTTGCCTTTCTTTCTGCTAACCTTTATTTAAATCAATATTGATATAAGGCATTATCCGTAAGGTGAATTTTGGTTTACTGAACAAAGGGTTTTCAGTCAATCAAAGATATCTCAGAGCCCAGAGTGTGGCGCCTTCACAGTAATTTCTTATGTATACCATTTCAGTGAACCAGGGAAGCGGAAAATTGACATTTATTAAATTGTGTTATTTCTGAAATCCCCACACTAAAAATCAGCACATGGGAGAAACGCTGACCTTATGCAAGGCTGGCACACAGCATGAGCAAGTGCATCCCAAAGAGACAGGGAAGAGTAGGGGCAGGAGAAAGGCCAGCCATGATTCTACTCCCTCTGCACCAGTCACCACAGCACACTGTCCTCTTTGAAAGCTGATCATACTGCCACTGCAGCATGGGAGTCTCGGGAGGAATTCTGGCTGTTGGTCAGGATTCCTATGACAATGCAGCCCCCCGCTGCGCACTCTCATGCATAAGGCCCAGCCTACTTCTATGTAGCCTGGCTGCAATGACTCAGCTATTCTGTGGCATACATAGGAATAGAACCCAGATTTCCAGGCCTATATTGCCCAATCCAATACTTTGAGGTCAGTAGGGGTCTTTCATTTACTTCAGAAGGCATGTTCTTAGTTCTTTGCCCTAACCCCAATCACTGCTAGAATGAGTCACGCATAAGCCAGCCGCTGTTTAATAGCTGGAAATGATAGCATGACTTGGTTTATACGAGCGTATGTAGGGGAATGATTTCACAAGAGACAAACTTTTGAATGTACCTCTAATTCCCATACATCACTTCTCTCTGTGTCAGCTATGCACTTAGGAGTCCATTGAAGCCAGTGGGAGTACTCGCATGAGTAAAGAGTATTCTCATGAATAAAGCTTGCAGACTTGGGCTATTAGCTGGGTTACCTGTGGGAGAACAAATAAGGATTCTCACCATCTCTCTGTCAGGTTAAGTGTATTGCTGTCAAAAAAGCTATAATGTTGTGGCTTCAAAATTGATAGGGATGATAAATAATTACAGATGTAGAATGATGAAAGGCAAATTACTGTAGCAGCCACTTTTTCTAATAAACAGAGTGTCTATTGCTGTGTTGGGAGTGATCAGTTGATGCTTTGGTTTACAAGCCTTTCTTTGTTGTGGTTGTAGGTGAGGAAGAAAAGGAGAATGGAATTGAGAGGACCTGTGACACTCTGCTAATGTGCATCGTTACAGTATTAAACCAAGGCCTGAGAAATGGCGGTGGTGTGGGGGATGTGCTAAGAAAGCCTTCCAAAGACGTAAGCATTTGTCTAACAGAATGCAAGTATATTTTCTCATGCGCCTCGTGAGCTCTGAAATCAACTTTTACAGGATATAGGAAATATTTTTATCTAGTCGACTCGAATGTCACGCAGATGACTTATCAAATGTAATTTTAACATACCAGATGGAATGCTCAATGAGAAGAGCAAAAGCTCAATGCAGTGATTTTACATGAAGAAGGCAACTCCAGGTGCTAGTTACCTTTCTGGAGAGCTGGAGCATATTATAATTTTCCAAGCAGTGCTAAGAAGTGTTGCCCGATTGGATCAGTTTCCCATTACAGTAGGAATCAAATGCAAACCTTTGAATGGGGTTGATTGATGCATATATGTCAAGACTCTCGGTTGTAGTATATCAGGTTTATGGTTCACTGAGATTTAGTCTAGCATCTGCATTGGAATAGATCCTATTATTTACTCATATCAAGCAACATACTCTGCTAACAAAGGCAAAAGAGATTTTCAAATACACCAATAAACTTCCAAAAGTTAAAAAAGCAAAGGGGACTTGCTTTTGTTTTAATGTAATACATTTAAAATAAAATTAATAACTTCAACAAAATGACATTTTAGTTCAGAATGCACAGTATGTGCAAGGACACCATAACAGCCCCGTGGTTGGTGCTCTGCACTGCAAAGCTCAGGTCTAAGTTCACAAGTATGTTCTCTTGCTAACCAAACAGCGAGGGATGATGAGAATGCAGCGATAGAGCACTCAGCTTTGGGGGAAAAGAGCTCCTTGTTGATAATAGTAATCTAGGTCCTGATCCATAGTCCACTGGAGTCACTGCCTCCTGTCTGCCTTGATGGGCAGAGGGCCTTATGGTTCTCTTAAGAGTCCAATCCAGCCTTGCTCAGAAGGAACCTTACTACAGCATGGAACCAGGGAACATTGGCAGCAATAGAGAACTACAGAAAATCCAAAGAGGAGGGGATAAAAGCATATAAAGCCAAATCGTGCTTACTCTGCTCATATGAGTAACCCCTTTGGCTTCAGTTAGACTGCTGATATGAGTAAGGTGTGCAGGGTTTGGCCTAAGACCTGCATCTGTGCCTTGCTTTACTGTAGCTAATGTTCTGAAAAGGTACCTGGTGGTTTAATATTTTAGTTGTGTGCTATTTTTATATCATACTGAAACCTTCTTATTGTTTCAGGAGCCCTTGTTTGCTGCCCGAGTTGTTTATGATCTTCTATTTTATTTCATCGTCATAATTATTGTTCTGAACCTCATCTTTGGAGTCATCATTGATACATTTGCTGACCTTAGGAGTGAAAAACAGAAGAAAGAGGAAATCTTAAAGACAACCTGTTTTATTTGTGGTGGGTGCTATTGAGCTACAGTGGCATTTGGTGGGGAAAGCTCCATAAATGAGAGAGCGTCTGAAGGGCAGTCATCCCTTGAAAAGTAACTGTAAAAATGGTAGAGTGGGATTCTACATTTCTTCCTTCCTGGCAGCAGTTTACAAGTCAAAAGATGACTTTTCTAACAACTGGCTCTGTGAGTTCCACTTGGGATCTGAGAGTCAAGCTGTATTCATCCCACTGTTTGCACCATCACCAATAATGAAGGCTCTGTAGTTGGAGCGCAGTTATTGATGTTGTCGAATAACGAAACAGATAAAAATACAACACACTCTTCTGTAGCAGTACAGGCTCCAGGATGTTAATTGTAGCACAGCCTGTCCACTTGATAAGGAGACGTGACTCTGAAGAGACACAGGAGCAGATAAATTGAATAAGAGGTGTCATTACATAGAACTTTTCTGATTATGATTCGCCCTTGCTGGTGCAGAGAGATGCAAATCACACCTCCCCATTCTAAGAAGGGACCCTATACCCACTGGAAGATTTCACATGAGGGAAGCTTTAATCTCTGCTCAGGTCTCCATAGCAAAGCAGATTGGGGAAATTGTAACAGATTAAATAATTCCATGCATCCCTGTCCTCCCTGGGCATGACACTCAGCCATAGTTTTTAATCTATTGCACAAGTGGTTACAACAAACAGTTTTTCTCATGACTTGAGTCTCAATCCTGCAAAGACTTACATGCATTTAAGCACACAAGCAGCCCCTCTGAAGCTTCAGTAGGGCTATTCACATGCTTAAAACTAAGCATGTTCATAAATCTATGCAAGATCAAGGCCTATGTGGCAATACTACATGTTAACTTACACAGCTCGTATCTGTAGTCTATTTTTTGCAGGATCAGAGCCAAAGCTTGTAAAGCACTTTATTCCTCAGGACAGAAGGCACTATAAAAGTGTAAGATATTTAATTGTATTGTTATTAAGAAGGAATATCATGAAAGAATAAATATGGGGCTGAAATAATTTTGTCAGAAATTCTTTAGTGGCTGGAGGTCTTGCATAGCAGTCACTGTTTGTAATTATAGCTTTTAAATTAACATCCTTTCTCTGACATTTTTCCGAGTTTATTTTTACACTGGCAATGAAGATAAATGTTGATCAGGTGAAATATCACATTATGTTTTGTGTCTTTTGCAGGACTTGAGAGAGACAAGTTTGACAATAAGACCGTTTCATTTGAGGAGCACATAAAGTCAGAACACAACATGTGGCATTATTTGTACTTTATCGTTCTGGTCAAAGTGAAAGACCCAACCGAATACACTGGTCCTGAAAGTTACGTGGCTCAAATGATTGTGGTGAGTCATTTGCGTGAGCTGTGCTTTATGCAGTTGAAAGATGTTCCTTGCAGATATAGCAGGGGTGTTTTTTTCCTTAACAATGAGAAGCTTTGATCTCTATTTTTAAAAACATTTTTATATGTCTGCGATGGACTGTAGCAAAGCCCAATCTCCATCATAATGAACAAGATAAAGGCTACAGTCTTTACATTGGCTCTCCTTCTCTGTGGGTTCCCCTCATTAGCCAAACCAGCCCAAAGAGCCTGGATCAGAACATCTGCTACTGCTCCTTTGTCCAGGATCACTGGGCTGCTGTCCAGCAAAATAACCCCTGCTGAGTAACAGAATACAGGGTCAGCACTGAAAAGTAGCTCTTTCTCCTACTCCTCCACTGAACTATTAAAAAGACCAAGTAGAGCTGCTGTGGTGATCAGAAAAGCTGGAGGATGTCCTTTGCGGTGGCTTGCACCAGTTTAGATTCCCAGGGAATTACATTCCTGCAGCTGCCTGGCAACCTAGGGGGAGCCATTTGAGGGAGAGATGGCAATGTTGCCATGGTCACCCTCCCTCCAGAGATTTCCACTGGGAAAAGTAGATTTCACTCATAGGCCTGGTCCACACTTGGAACTAAGATACGCAACTTCAGCTACGTTAATAACGTAGCTGAAGTCGAAGTACCTTAGTTCGAACTTACCGTGGGTCCAGACGCGGCAGGCAGGCTCCCCCGTCGACTTCGCGTACTCCTCTCGCGGAGCAGGAGTACCGGCGTCGACGGCGAGCACTTCCGGGATCAATTTATCGCGTCTAGACAAGACGCGATAAATCGATCCCAGAAGATCGATTGCTTACCGCCGGACCCGGAGGTAAGTATAGACGTTCCCATAGTCAGGAATCCAGAGCAGCCCCACCAGAGGCGGCTGTTCAGGAGATATGCCAAATTGGCACAGCCCTAGCTCTCCCTTCCAGATTTCCACTGTTGGCGTCTTCCACTAGGATCTATGGTAGCAGAAGCTGACCTATGAATATGACCAAGGATTGGTATATTTGTATCCCAGAAAAGGATGTAGGCAAGAGTGTACCAGGCCCTGTGTGCATTTTTCATTCTCTAGAGCACCATTTCTTCTGATGACTGGCTGATCTTTTGTTGTTGTTCAAGCCTTTAATTAAATATACTGCTCATTCTCACTAGCTGACTTCACTTGCTATTTTAGTCCACGAATCACTTAAGTACCTGCTTAACTTTAAATGTGAGAGTAGTTTCTTTGACTCAAGTGCTTAAAGTTAAGCAGGTGCTTAAGTGCTTTGCCGGAATGGAGTCTTGTTGAATATGAGACATGTAATGGTGTCCTGAGATGATACGGGCATGCATTGGGCAGGGACAGAAGAGCAGCCATGTACATAGGAATTTCAAATTGTCTGAGACATCCCCAATCTCTGATTATGAATGCTGCAAGGAAATATTGAATCTGCACTTTCCAATAGGGTGGAAAGAACAGAAAATCAGAGTAAAACTATGTGCACTGCTCTGTGTGGATAAACCATTTGAACATAGTGGCAGAAGCCTTTAAAAGTTACCCTTTGATCTGTTTCCACTTTATCCCAGTGCAAGTCGGTATTTAAAATCATGGACTGACAAAATTACAGGTTAGAGAGTTCTCTCCTGTGCAGTTTCCTCTCTCCCCCTCCAACAATTTTTTGTTTTTAAACTTTGGAAGTATGTTAAGTATTCATATTTATTCCAATGTGTGTATTGATATTCATAGTACATGTTAATCCTCTGATGCCAGCAGTTGGATTTTTCCAATGCAATGCACTAATGTATTTTACATTAGCCCTAATGGCGGGTGCTCCAGACTCACATCTCTAAAATATTAACAAAGGCATCAAACTACCTTTAACCTCAAGTGCTGAATTGATCAGTTTGAAAATCCCACTCCTGTGCTGAGAAGCAGATGGCTTAGCTTGTGGAGGAGTCCGAGTTTGTTACTGGGGGGAATTTTTTTTGAATGGGGAAGTATTGTTTGTTTTTCATAGGGGTATTTAAAAGCAATCATGACTTCAGTGTAAGGAGGCTGCTTCATGCAAGTGTCTACATACTGCTGACAATGGGAGAGAGCAATAACTGTAGGCCGCGATCTAGGAGAGAAAGGAAGTTGGAGTAGTTGGAAGATGTTGGGAGGGAGGGCAATTTATTTCTCTCAGTGTTTGTTGAAATTCAATTTCCCTGGAAACTTTTTGGCCAGTTCTAGTTAAAATGTCAAGCTCTATGCAGCCACTCCAGCGGCGCTCGCTGTGGAGGGAAATACAAGGGCTGTTCAAATGGATATGCAGCACTGGAGGGAGAAGTTCTACACCTCGGCACCATCAAGTTGCTGAGCACCCAGTTCAGCTAATTCAGTTAGTGCTGAGGAGCTGATCCATCACCCTCCTGGACCATGTCACATTTTTCCATTTACAGTCAGTCAGATGGTGATTTTTTGGACAGCTTCAGTAGCTGTGTAAAACAGAGAGAGAGGGATATGAACATAGTTATTAGCTGTGTAATGGGGTGAACCAAAACCCTGAGTCCTCACACTGATGAACTTTGAGAGATCATCTCCATACTTTGGGCCTCAAGCTGATCACTAAGACTCAGACCTTTGGGGTATCATTCAGTGAATGCTGAGGGTTAATGGAGCTCAGCTTCAAGTAGCCTTCCTCCGCCCACCTCCCAGCAGGTATGGAATAGCACGGTATTATTTATTAATTTAAATAGCACTGGAAAGAGGATACTGGAAACATCAGTATTGCACAATCACTGGGGGGAAATAGACAACATTTCTGGCGGTGCTTGGACTAGAAAATATGATTGGTTGGTGAGACTGATGTATCTTAATCTGTGTGGTGACTGTCTTCCTTCTGTGTCAGTTGTCCAGTGCACTAGCTGTTGTGAGGTCTGGTTAGAGTATTGAGTATATACTTAGAAGTAAAGACCAGATGTGGTGGTGTTTTTTATAATTTGATTGTAAAAACTTGTACTAGGCTAAAGTTTGGCAAACCTGATGTCAAGAAAGAAGGGAAGTGTTTTCCCATGGCATTGAGCTTCATTTTCCCAATTCCTTAGTTAAAATGATAAAGCTATAGCTTGTCTGGTGGTGTTTTATACTCCTGTTAACTCAAAGCACAGGTTTGTAAGACTACTGCACAAGTGATGAACATGAAGATTAAAGCTTAAATTTTCAGGCCTTTCTTTTATGGGCATAAACTGCACCCCTGAAACTTGGACCCACATTTTGGGACCTGCAAATAAAGTGGATGCAAAAGTTTGCTGCAGTAGCCATTGCATTCGTTCCTAGCAAATCAGGTAGATGTGAATTAAGCTACTTCATAGTTGTGGGATTAAACAAATGCAGACAAATTGTGCCCACAAAGTGGGAGACTAGACTTTCTAAAGCTAGCCCTTAAAGTTCTGTTCTTCAGGTGCACTGGCCACCTTTTGTAGCAAGTTTCATAATGGTTTTTACCAACTTCTCACTACATGTCATAATATAATTAGATGGTATAATTATGTAATTATTGCTTATTTACACAAATTATGTAATGAATGTTATTAGTGTAATTACATAATTCCACAATCAGCTAAATACTGTTCTAAAAACCAAAGTGATTGAGACAGTCAAAAGCACAGACAAGGAATGTTGGGTTAGGCCACCCACCTAAAGTAAGGGAATCCACGGTGAAAGATTATAGGCCCTATCCTGCTCCCCTTGAAGCCAGTGAGAGTTTAGGCCCTTCATAGCTAGCTGTAATGGAATACTGCTGTAAAATATCCCATTTCAGCTTGGTGTTCATGCTCCTCATTCTTATCATGGACTTAATACTATTATGACTTCCCCCCAGGCTCATGCTTTGACACATTTGTTGCCAGAAGTGCAAAGCTATATGTAATGTAAAAACCAATGAAAAATAAGAAAGCAATTTTTTGGGAGTTCTCAGAACAAGTCACATCAAACATCCCACGTATTCTTCTATAAAATCCCTGCCTCCCCTGTCTTTAAAGTTGAGTACTGCCACCTCCTCTGAGCAATGGCAACGTACTCCTGTTAGGCATGCAGCAATTCTCCAAAAAGGGCTGTAGTTTTAAAGTTTAATGCGCAGACACCCACTTGGTATTGTTAGATGAGGTATGACACAGAGCTACCGAGCAGTGCTGTAAACCTGTAGGCAAGGTGAAACAAAGTACCCAAAATGAGTGTGTCATTTTTGCACAATTCAAGAAACACGACTAGTTTACTGTTTGTTAATTTCAACACCTTAAATGTTGTGTTTATTGGTCAAAGCTACCCAACAAGATATTAAGATTTGTATTGGTTTTGGATAGGAAAGTCCCCCCCGCCCCCCAGAAATGATGAGGCAAAAATGGCAAATACCAACATTTTATGATTTACTAACATAAAATGTTTTCACATTGGCTATTCTTAATTGTCAAGAAGCATCTCACAAGTCAGTCATTTTCCTCACACTGCAGGTTGTGTAGCAGTAGATTGCATGTCTGTAGTTTGTACAGCATAGGGGATAGATAATGTGAATTCCTACTGTAATACTTCTCCACTTGTAAGCTTTTTGTATATACAACGTAGCACCTAGTTTGCCTGCTAGAAAGTTTTAGTTTGTAATTGCCTATGCATGCACTACTAGCCTTTGAAATATTCTAGAAACCAGCCTTTTATTTCACTGACACTTATTGCTAACACTGACCAGTACATAACAATACTCACCTTCATATTATGAATATGCAGAAGCTATGAGAGAAGGAAGTGGCCTGACATGAAGCAGTGAAGGCAAAGTCACACCTCTGCCCTGAAGAGGGTTGAAGAGCATGTTACAGCTCTTATCAACAATGTGACAAACTCATTTGACCCTGCGTCACATCCAGGTGCGCTTATCAACATATCTAGTGGCTTGCATGTAAGAGCAGATGTTGGTGAAGAACAAGTGGACAGATTGAGAGGTGTACTTGATTGTGATGGGACAATGGCGCTGCTTCAGTCCCGTCAAGAAATCTGGCATCAAAGAACATTTGCTGACATAGCCAAGATGACCAAATTGAAGTCTGGCAAGAAAGGGACAATCACAGGAGCTATCATTCCAGAAATTGTTTTCCGCAGAGCCCTTTCCTTAGCAAGATGCAGAGGTGATATTTCAATGGCAGTTGTTCTTAGTCACCCAATAGGACTTGTGTCTATACCTCTCCTCCATACTTAAGGAATAATGAGATGGACAAAGTTGAATTAGGGCATCAACTGGAAAAATCTGTGAGCTAAGAGCAGTGTACGGCAGAGATGCCATGGCTGAAGACAAATTTCACACATTCAGCGAATTGGCTGCTGAGTACTTGAGGCAAGTCCTGTAAGGATTTGACAAAGCTAATTTTGTAATCAACCTCTTTGACAGATGTGAAAACTGCAGAAAGACAGTGCTGGATCTAAGGTTGGATGCAAGAAATACCAGGTGATTGGTAGATGCCCTGTGCCTCCATGGGAAAAGCTTCTAAATGTGGCATCCAACAAGTAATCACTTATAAAAGTCTTCTGTGAATATTTCATTCAAAAATGCATCTGAGTGTAGGAGCACACCCAGAACAGACTCCAGCTTGCTGGAGGTTTTGCCAGTGGTGAAGTAGCAAAATCCATCACCAGTAGAGGTACTGAAGAAGCTCAAGACTTCTACAGTACTCATGAGCAAGCAGACAAAGATTTTTCTGCATGCTGTATGTGCCGATATGCTTTAGATCATCTGAGATAGATATTTTGATCCTTGCTGTTCACTACTTCCCAAAAATGGAACACCCAACCCATGGATAAAAACAGGCACCATTACCAGCACAATGGACAAGTCCCACTCCATACCTGTGCATGCAATTTGTGACGCACTCACTCTTGACTTCTGCAACATAGTTTCTGCTGTATGTGCATTAACTGGATGGGTCTGTGTCATCCCTATTTGGTATTGAGGAAAAAAACATCTGTTTGATGTTGTCAAAAGAGAAGAAGCTTACCACCTCAGAGATCTTGTTAAGTTGGGAGAGAGTGACAGACAAGCCACTATTTCTGCAGCAAGGAATGTGGTAGCAGTGCTGTGTGACCAGAGTGAGACTCAAACTGCTTGTACTTTTTCGATGGCTAGACTGAGTCTCAAGTCACCGGCCCAACTCCCACCATGTGAGGTCAGTTTGGAAGAACATGTCAAAAGAGCATCTTGGCAAACAAAGAATTGGATGTCTTTGCACATAGGGGAAGCTAGATATTGGATCACCATTGCAGCATGGGTGGAAAAATGTTGATGAACCACTTCCTGTATTCTTCAAGGGCCCAATGGCATCTGAGCTTCTACAAGACCTTATTTGTGCCTATACCAATAAGGGTCACTGCACAATCAACTGTGTCTTTCTCAGAACAATTTTCCCTGCACAGAACTGTGTACATGCCAAGGCAATGAAGACTGGTAACTCATGCACTCTGAGACCGTAATGATGAACAATGCTGTTGACTAGAAATGTCACCAGCACTATTGCATTTCACTGTTACCTATACACATTTGTTGTTAGATTTTCGTTTTACGTTTTAGATTGTGACCTCAAAGCATCACAAAAGAAATCTAGTTTTATGTCTTGAAATAAGTCATTAAAAAAAAACCCACTTTCAAATATCTGCATTCCTTTAACATGTTGGTATAATTGTTTATCCCCATTTCTATGGTAACAGCACCATGTGACAACTCTCCATCATACCTCATTTTAAAGTAGACAAAATAAGCTTTCAGATGATATGTGAGGTGAGTGAGTCAAGGTGGTAGATTAAGTTGACCAAATTGGTGGTGTCTGCTGCTCACCTGTCTCTTCAGGCCTCAAAAGTGCCCTCAGATACTACTGTCATCAGAGAGGATTGAGCCCCAAAGGCAGTTGTCAGGTGCTGCAGGGTGAACAAACTTCCCTTTAGAGGAAGTAGTTAAAGAGGAAGTTACTGAAATAGATGGAGAAAGAGAAAAAATATGTTCCAAAAGCCAGAAGAATGGGGTTCTCAAGGCAAGCCACAGTGGAAGAGAAGTAGTTGTGGAGAAAGGGAAGAGCTGCTCTTTCCTTCCCAATTATATTTAAGGTTGTAATAAAAGTATATATATTAAAGGGGCTGCTTAGTTCATAGCCAGGGATAGTGGCCCCTCTGGGTTTAAAGTGTAACATCCATTGGGTAGTAATACTCAAAGCTTTGACTTCCAGGATTTCTGTACCTTGCTATCAATCACTTTTTCAACTCATGGGGCAGTAGTTATCCTGTTAACTCTGTACACCACTCACTACATTTTATTACACTCTTCGATTGCTAAACACAATCCAATGGCTGAGGCAGAGTCCTACATCTGAAACAGAGAAACTTTTTAGCGTACGGTGATACTGCACAACAAACTCAGGTCTGAAAGACACTTTGACTGTCTCAATATAAAAAAGCTGTGTTGTTCAATTCTCATAAATACTAGTGCACCTCTAGGTTCCTGATCCAGTAACGCATTGACTTTAATGGGATCATTCATCTGCTGGATCAGGCCTAGGTTGGCTTTATGGGATACTAATAATGCATTTTACTTTGAAATCCAGCCTTCTTCCATAAAATTAAAAAAAAAAAACAAAGCCTCAGTGGTAAGAGAGTGAAACTTATGTATATATCAGAAAGCCATTCAACTTTTTGCTTAATTACTTTTTAATGACTGATAAGATGCATGCCACATTGAGTAATTAGTTACCGAAGTAGTTATACCAAATAGCACAAAATCCTGGTGTTAAATAAGATCTGAGGTCTCACTAACAGGGTAATTTCCAAGGAAATGCACTGGGTTTTCATAAAATAAGCAATTAAAGGAATCTGCCTAATTTTCTAACTTATAGCTTGTTTTGAGCCTTACAAAACAGGAAAAGAGTTAGCGTACACAAACCCATGTCATAGAACCTAATAGAATCAGACCTGTGAGTAAAGTTATAGGATTTGTTTCAGGTGGTCTGAGAGCAGGAGATTCTCTCATTTCTCTGTTTATTTGTATATTTCTGCAAGGAGTGAGTAAAACTCTCTCTCGGGGGTGGGGGGAGGGGAGGGGAGAGAAGGGGAACTCATCAGGCACTAGACTCGAGCAGTTGCAATATGTGGTCCCCAAATGCAAAAAAGGTATACTTGGCCCTATCTCCCCAGTTTAGCAGGATGTTATCCAGTTCAAGCATGTGTCAAGAATGAGAGGCCACTGATCTAGGTTACTCTTTAGGGGTATTCCCCCACCTTGTACTAGATCCTTTTCCCCTGAAAATAACCAGTCCATAAATTCGCATTACTGTGCAGGGATCCTATCCTCCAAGCTGCTAAGCATCTTCCACTTCCATCCAAGGTTCTTCAGTCAACCCACAAGTAGTTTGCTGACCTGGTGTTGTGAGACAGAACAGCTCTGCTTGGCTAGATGAGGAGTTGATTAGACATGGGCCCTTCAGAATATGATACAAGAGGGTAAATTGAGGGATTCCATAGGCTAAGTCCACCTCCAAACAAGCCTGGTTTTGGTGGCTAAAACTTATGCAAGTTATTTCCAGAAATCCAAAATTAGTTATCCAGATGCTGTTGGAATTTAAGACAAGGGGCTTGTTCCCTTTGAAGTTAATATAAACTTTTATATTGACATCAATGGGACCAGTATCCAATCAGGCTCACCTACAGATGCCATACTAATTTTTCTGCAAATAGCTTTTGCCTTACACACACACACACACACACACCTCCCTTGCAGCATGGCACAGGCAGAAATCAAACCAAGAGTTTGTGGGGTTTTTAAAAAAACAAAACCACTTCCTAGTAGAAAAGTTAGCCCATTGCCTGCAGCTATAATGAACTCTTTAAAAATAACAGTCCTGAGATGTTTTTTTTTTCCAGGGAACAGAAACAGTGATTTGACATAGCCCATGAACAACTAGTCTTTTTGGTCCAACTGGTGGTGGAGTGGCACAATTCCAGGCTGTCTATTATTTCCTCTGCATTTGAAAGACTTTATCTAGTGACCAACACTAACAGCTTGTAAGGGGCTTACTTCACCTTTAGGCCTTCAAGACTGGTTCTGCAATGAGAAATACAGGAGAGTGCACCGCTGACATTCTCTGAGAGAGGTCCTCTATTTGGGAACTCACATCCCCTTCTCCTCACTCCCACTTCTTCCCCCCCAATCTGCCAGAGTCCAGGCAGACCTTCCACACATGGCAAAGCTCCTCTTCTTTAAGGCTGTGGAGGAGGATGTAGGCTGAGGTGGGCATAGTTATGGGCAGACTTGTTTATATTGTGATTCTAATTTATGGGATAAACATCCTGAGAGCTGGTTTGTCTCTGAGTTATCCCGAAGACAGAGAGAGTAGTACTTGGTGATTTGGATCACTGCCCAGTGCTAGTGCTATATTTTCAGAAGTTGGCACTAAACAAGATTACATCCTTTATTTTCCTCTCTGTTGTGGGCAGAAAAAATATATACAAAATCATCTCTCTGCGTTTAAGCTTACTGAATTTGAATAACTTGTGTCTCATTGCACCATTTATCTTTCAGGATCTGTATTATGAGTTGTGTGTCAGATTTTTCTATTTGGTTGCAAGGCTAGTTCATGAAATCACCCTCTCTCTCTCTAGTTTGGTGGATGTTTGTATGATAAAAAGCTAAGATTACATCATCTTTAATAAAGGAGAAGATATATAGCATGTAGAAATCAGATTACCTGTAGAGAAAGAAATCAATCAGGTTGGCAAATGGTATCTGTGGGACAAAGTGTAAAATGTTTGTTGTGTGCAATAGTTATTGCAAAAATTTGTTAAGATGGTTAAAAACGCTGTATCAAAAACAGGAACCTTTTTGTTCAATTTAAATGACAGTGATGTATTTTTCACATCATGAAATCTTGCAATATTACCAGCACAATTGGCTCAGAGGGCATTTTGAGATAAAAGTATATATCAGATTGCAATTTGGATGCAGACAATTTATATGTAATAGAACCCACTACAGTCACCCTACAAAATTCAGTTGATCAGGAATTGCATTACAGTTTTGAAAACTTGGTATCGTAGCTTTAAAGAGGCTCTAGAACAAAACAGGAAACTTTAAATGACATTTATTGAACCCCCTTTTTGTGTCCAGTATTTTATTTACATGGGATTAAGATTTTCCTGTTTTGAATTTCCTTGTCATGATTTCACTTGCAGTTCCCAACAGAATAACTCTGGGTACGTGAAACTAAACAGGTGGTTGTTCTCAACATGAAAATGTGACTGGATTGTTCAATATAGAACTGTATTTAAATACTGGTAATTTTTAAAACAGAACTGAGCAGTAGACAGTTCAAGTATCCTATGTTTGCAGAAAGTATCAGCAGCTAAAGATTCACAAGGTAACTGTTTTTCTTTTATTGATCTATGTTTACAACATCTAAAATAGAACATCATTCAAGATTTGAGTGAGTTGATATTTTAAACCCAAGACAAACTTTCTAGTTTCTGAGCACCTCCTGAAGTTAGTGATTGGTATGTCACAGGAAAACACCCAGTGCCTTACAGGATCTACTCCAATGCAAGCATATTAGGCAAAACCATCGAAGGGACCTCTCTTTGGCCTTCATTTGTATGCAGGGACCTGTGGATACAGCAAATGAATGTATAAAATCTACATGGGCTAGTGGCCTGCATAATTTGAAAATTTGACCCAGCATGGTTTAAAGTTTGTCATGTTGTTTGGTGTCACTTTTTTAAACCATCAAGTTTGAAGTAAACACAGGATTTTCTTCTCTGCTTTGATTGGTTAGACTAGAATATCTATATCTGATGAATATTTTTTAAAAATACTATAGTTCTGTAATAAGTTCAATATAGTAAAAAGTTCTAAATAATTCAAAAAAGTGTTTTATTTTAAATTTGATATTGCACTATGTCAAAATGGGCCCAAAGCCCAAAATTCAAATCCAGATTTTAAACCGTGTTTGGGAGTATCTCAATTTGGAATAACGCCATTGCAGTTAATGGAATTATATTGCAATGGCATTATTCCAAATTGAGATATAACCTGTGCAACTGAGAACAGAGTCAGGCCTTAAGTATCCAACAAAAAAGTTGTCAGCTGTATTTTTAAATTACCTAGAGATTCTGCTACAACAAACTGAGGCTACAAGTACCATCAGTTTTCACCTTTAAAATGCAAACTGACTGGGCAAGACAATTAAGGTTAAGTGTAAAGAATATACATATGCAACAAGTATGAAACCAAAAGATCTACTCAAAACTTTTTGTGGGATAGTGGATAGCAGCAAGGTTTTATACCTGATCTTTCTTCAGCTCTACCAAACCAGTACTTCCACTGCCACTAGCTGGCAAACATTTTTGGCGCTTCCTGCAGAAAGGCCAAGGACCAAATGAATGTACATAGAGACTAAACTACCTTTGTGATCTTTCCAGAGCACAGGAGATACCTATTAGAAGGATAGCATACAGAATGCTTGTACAGCAGTTACCCACACAAAAGCGAGAAAGTTTGAATCAATCATGTCTCCAGTCTTCTCATTCTGGCACCTGCATGAGCACCAAGTCAATGATTTTTTTTTTTTAAAGTAGCATATTCAGTACAATACAACAAATAATATGGTAATGTGTGAAGAGCAAGAATGGCATGGAATGGCACAAACAGAAATATATAATAGGAGTCAATCCAACCAACCAATGTATTCACTAAAATGCTCTGTTGGAAGTGGGTGGAGGGGAGTGAATTTAACAAATTAAACCTACATGATTTAACAACAGGACCAAGTTGAGTTGTAAAGGACAATTCGAGAACCCTATGTACTTTTACACAGAGATTCACATGGCATTACCTATTCTTCCTCTTTCTGGTGAGAAAGTTGAAATTAAAGTGAATCATATGAATGGTACATTAAAAAGCTCTGAATTTAAGGATACGTGCATTTAATGCCAGAATATTGAAGGCACATCCATGTGAGTAAAGAGAGGGCTAAAGATGCATTGCAATTTCAGATGTAATAGTAAATTTCTGCTTAGTAGTAACAGTCTATGTCCACATACAGGCTATGATTTACGGTGTGTTTGTACCAACATCTGGTTAAAAAAAAAATACATTTATCAGCTAATGTCTAGACCAGATGTTGTTGCTTAGTGTATAAAACCCAGGGATTATTTTAGAATAATTTAGTTAACTCTAATCCAAAGTGTTTCTCCCAAAACATACCCACTCCCCATGCCTGACAAAGCTGTAGACAGGTGCAAAGTAAATGTATTTGTCACATCTACTAGTAACTTCAGGAATGTAAAAGAAGCAGCAATTATTAAGTGCCAAATTCTATATTCAGATGATGTCACTGGGAGTTACGAAGATATGTACAGGTGATCAATCCTCAGGTTTAAGGTAGAGAAATAGAAACAGCAGAGGAGTGAGAAATGAACTCTGTAGAGATGCACCACAGGAAGGAGGAGGATGTAAGAAGATGGAAATTGGAGAGGAAAGGGAATCTGGAAAGAACTTGGGCCTTCTGTGTACGTAAAAGTTATGCTGCCAAAACTACACCCAATATCGTTAAAGCTAGGGTTACCATACGTCCAGATTTTCCCGGACATGTCCGGCTTTTTGGGCTCCAAATCCCCGGCTGGGGGGAAATCCCAAAAAGCCGGACATGTCCGGGAAAATCGGGACATGCGGGGCCGGCGGTGCCGCGGGCTCGGGGGCGGGGCCGGGCCGGCGGGGCGGTGCCGGGGGCCGGGGACCGGCAGTGCTGGGCGGGCCGGGGGTGCTCGGCCGGGGGCCAGAGCCCAAGCCAACCCAGGCTGGAGACGCCAGGGGGGCCAGACTGGGCCTCGCCTCCTCCCCCCACATCCCACTTACCTGCTTCAGGCTTCCCGCGAATCAAATGTTCGCGGGAAGCAGGGGAGGGGGTGGAGTTGGGGCGGGGCCGGGGCCCCGTGGAGTGTCCTCCTTTTGGAGGCTCAAAATATGGTAACCCTAGTTAAAGCTGGACTTCCCCCCAACCCCACTGGATGCAGTGTACCAGTATGAGAGTATTTATACCAGTACAGCTATTCCCATACAGGATGGGGAATAAGCAATGCCACTAAGGGTTAGAATTATACAAATGTAGGGCTGGAAGGGAGCTTGAGAAGTCATCAAGTCCAGCCCCGTGTGCTGAGGCAGGACAACCACTTGCCAAAAGCTTCCAGTGATGGGGATTCCACAGCCTCCCTTGGAAGTCTATTCCAGAGCTTAACTACTCTTATAGTTGGAAAGTTTTTCCTAATATCTAACCTAGATCTCCTTTGCTGCAGATTAAGCCCATTACTTATCCTACCTTCAGTGGACATGGAGAACAATTGATCCCAGTCCTCTTTGTAAATAGCCCCTAACATTTCAAGACTGTTTATCAGGTCCCCCCATAGTTGTCTTTTCTGAAGATTAAACATTTTTACTTTCTTTTTTTAAACCTTATGTCAGGTTTTCTAAACCTTTCATCTCTTTTGGCTGTTTTCTAGAAGTGGGGTGCACAGAACTGGACACACTGCTCCAGCTGAGGCCTCACCAGTGCCCAGTAGAGGGGGACAGTTACCTCCTGCACCTTACATACGATACTCCTGTTAATACAGCCCAGAAGGATATTAGTCTTTTTCACAACTGCATTACGCTTTTTGCTTGTGTTTAAATTCATGCTCGACAATAGCCCCCCGATTCTTTCCAGCGGTACTACCACCGCCAGCCAGTTGTTGCCCATTTTGTACATTTGATTTTTCCTTCCTATTTTCATCATCTTTGTCAAGATAGTTTGGAATTCTGATCCTGTCTTCCAAAGTGCTAGCAACCCCTCCCAGTTTTGTGTCACCTGCAAATTTTATAAACACACACATTCTCCACTCCACTATCCAAAGAATCGTTGTAGGGGTAGAACTACTTTAGCAAAAAAAGTTACACCCTTTACTGACTTAATTATATCAGTACAAAAATGGTCTGCAGAGTTCAGATGCAAGGAGTAGAGCAGTGTGCACTGAGGAGGAGGACAGGGTATTTCAAAGTGGTGCATAATTAGTGGTGAAATGTTTGCCCACACAAGGAATGGATAGATTCAGTAAAGCCACTGCCTCATGTGATTGTGATTAGTATAGTAGCCCACTAGAGGTTCAGGGCCCCACTGTGGTAGGTGCTGTAGAAACATGTCATTAAGGTAAGCCCTGGATCAGAGTTTAGGATCATAACAAGAGGCAAGAATAGACAGAGGGTGGGAGAGGAGGGTAAAGCAGAATGTATTCATAATGCATAAGCATTGGTCACAGCTCTCTTGAGGCAGTGGATGAAGATGATAAAATACTGCAACACAGAGCCACAGTGGTTTGAGCATTGGCCTCTAAAGCCAGGGTTGCGAGTTCAATCCTTGAGGGGGCCATTTAGGGATCTGGGGCCAAAATCTGTCTGGGGATTGGTCCTGCTTTGAGCAGGGGGTTGGACTAGATGACCTTCTAAGGTCCCTCCAATCCTGATATTCTATGACCCATTTTCACAGAGGCTTCCTCCCAGCCTCCATGGCAGCAGAGCTCGACAAAGCCACAGTGCCATGAATTCTTGCCCCAGGTCTGTCCTGGACCCCCATCATGAGGATAGTAGTGGGAGGTATGGTGTCAGACCATTGGTAGGAAACCTCTTTAAGTACATCCATCCTGCACGGCACATAGCATATGCATAGCTACATGCTGCAGTGAAGAGCAGGCTGTAGCTACACGCATCAGTGAAAGGCTGCTGGAGCCTTTCCTCACTGCCTCTCCCTGCTTCCAGGAAAGGCTCTGGCTGCTTTCTGGGGCAGGAAAGGCTCCAGCAGCAGGGAGTTAGCAAAACATTATACTGCTAAGGATAGCAGGTTAGACATGGGAGACTCTGCATGGGCATGGAGAGAGCCACGTAGGGTACAGGCATATCTTTACTTGCCTGTCTACATTGCTATTTATACCTGTGCTAGGGGGGCATGCAGGGTATGTACTCTACACACCACCGTAAGGAGCATGCAGTGTAGACATTCCCTGCCTGAGTTAGGGTAACCCCTTAGAATTAAAGGGGGAACAATGCTGTTGGGAGTGGCTAGTCCCCTGGCACATCCCCAGCTCAGTCTCTCCCAACCTGCAGATCCTCAGCTTTGTGTAGCACCTATACAGGGGCTTCCATGGCATCAAGAAGTAGTGTGAACAGTGTTTCAGAGGGTGGTGCCCTCTTCTTCCCCAGCCCCATGCAGAGCTACTGACTTCTTACCCTCCACTGACAGCAGCAGCAAGGATGATTTGGCCCATAGCTGGAGACGAGGGCAGTTAGAAATGAAACAAGTAGCAAGAATGCAGGGCTGGTTAGACCAAACGTACTGGGGTAGAGCAAACTACAAAGCACAGTAGCTGGAGCAGTCCACGTGCAGAGGAGAGTAGACAGAAAAGTTTAACTTAATACAGCTTTGAGAGGGAAATACTGTATTCAGTTGTACATAATAGGATTAATACTGCACACGATGGCCAAGATTGTCAGAAATGATTTTGGTTGCCTCCATTTTTGGGTGCCCCAACCTTAAAGGGGCCTGATTTTCAGGAATTGCTGGGCACCTTCCCTTTGAAAATCTAGGCCTGTTAAGATGTCAAGTTGGGCCAAAAACAGAGGCATCCAGAACTCACTTTTGAAAATCCTGGCTATTGTATGCTTGCTATTGCTCTTTTAAAAATTTCCCTCTCAAAAAAAAATACCAAAAGCTTTTTCTGTCACACATATACACAAAGTCACATAACACCACACTGAAATGCCTGGATAATAATCATGCAGTGCATTTGGTATTTTGGAATTGGGGGAGGGATAGCTCAGTGGTTTGAGTGTTGGTCTGCTAAACCCAGGGTTGTGAGTTCAATCCTTGAGGGGGCCATTTGGGGATTTAGTTGGGGATTGATCCTGCTTTGAGCAGGGGGTTGGACTAGATGATCTCCTGAGGTCCCTTCCAACCCTATGAATCAAGGCTATACTCTACTATAGTCCACAAAAAATATTTAATCAAATGAAGTTAGTAAAACAGACTGCAATTCTAGGTGTTGATTGCAACCTCTCTCTTGTGACAAAAATATTTCTATTTTTCCCTCTCCCCCCCTGTCCATGCTGTGAAGATACGGAATGGATCAGCACGGTGGTAGCTCCATCCATTAGTATAAAGATTTATCTGTAATTGCTGAGGTTTATTTTCCTTGAGTTATCATTCTCAGTGCATACAGATGCTTAATAGTCTGGAATTCTCTTCTCTATATTACAGAGGGCAGATTGCTTATCAAATACAGTCTTAACATTAAAGTGTCAAACAGGATTTGCAGAAAGCTATTTTGGTTGTAGTTTAGGGTGAATGTTTATCAAATGGTGGATTAGCTGAATCATATACTGAGACAAATTATTGACTGTGATTAAATCACAAAATGGTTATAGCACTATGTCATAATGCACAAGACCGTTTAAAGATTTACACTCCTTTTTCTACATTGGCTGTAGGAGCTCTATAACTAGAGATTTTAGGACCATATCTTGCCCTTAAACATGCCTGGGAATTTGAGCAAAGCAGGGTGCTATAAGGGCCTATATCTAGATGTGAAAGGGACTTACAGATCTATATCCGAAGCATAGATCATAGTCTAACTGAAACCTGCACTGCCTGAAGTTTGTGTTCATGCTGCGAGACATCTGATGGATCATTCCCCAGCAGTATTTCCTAATAATGGTTCTGATCATAAATATAGATCCAAGGTGAAATCCTGGCCCCACTGACTTCAATGAAGCCAGGATTTCACCACAGGTGTACAGAACTGGAGAGTTGTTTATGACTGTATAATGTTAGAGGCAGGAAAGCATTGTGTACCTAAAGCTGTAAGAGGCTTTGCCCATACAGCATCATAATGCCCCTTCAATATCAACTAATTAGTATGCCCCTAAAACAGTGAAATACTTATAACACAGCAATGCGGCATACCTGACTAGTATGTAGCGAACATTACAAAGACTACTGTAATAGACCTCAGACTTTAAAGCCAGAAGGGACCACCACAATTATCTAGTCTGACCTGCACATCGCAGGCCACAGAACCTCACCTGCTCACTCCTGTAATAGACTCCTAACCTCTCGCTGAGTTACTAAAGTCCTCAAATCATGATTTAAAGACATCAAGGTACAGAGAATCCACACTAGAATTACACTAGTTTAAACCTGCAAGGGACCCGTGCCCCATGCTGCAGAGGAAGGCAAAAAAACCCCAAAGTCTCTGCCAATCTGACTCTGGGGATAAATTCCTTCCCGACGAGAAGTATGGTGATCAGTTAGACCCTGAGCATGTGCGCAAGATCCACCAGCCAGACACCTGGGAAAGAATTCTCCGTAGTAACTCAGCGCCTCCCCATCTCCACCAGCCATTGGAGATATTTGCTGCTAGCAGTCGCAGATGCCATTGTAGGCAGTCTCCTCATACCATTCCCTCCACACAATTTATCAAGCTCAGTCTTGAAGACAGTTAGGTTCCCCCCCCCCCACTGCTCCCCTTGGAAGGCTGTTCCAGAACTTCACTCCTCTGATGGTTGGCAACCTTCACCTAATTTCAAGACTAAACTTGTTGATGGCCAGTTTATATCCATTTGTTCTTGTGTCCACATTGGCACTTGACTTAAATAATTCCTCTCCCTCCCTGGTATTTATCCCTTGGTGTATTTATAGACAGCAATCATATCTCCCCTCAGCCTTTTTTTGGTTAGGCTAAACAAGCCAAGCTCTTTGAGTCTCCTCTCATAAGGTAGGTTTTCCATTTCTCTAATCATCCTAGTAGCCCTTCTCTGCACCTGTTCCGTTTTGAATTCATCTTTCTTAAACATGGGAAACTAGAATTAGACACAGTATTTCCAATGAGGTCTCACCAGTGCCTTGTATAATGGAACAACACTTCTCTGTCTCTACTGAAAATACGTTGTTGCTAGATAAGTGCAAAGGTCAGTCAAGTATTTGTCTCTCAAAACACTTTGTTTATTTCACCGTAGCCTTAGGAGGTAAATAAATAACCCTTTGTAAAATGGTCATCATGACACATGACTTGTCCAGGATGCTGAAACAAGCATTAGACCCTTAGAGCCAATTTCCCCAATGTAACGCCCTAACCACTAGACTGTGGGTATATCCCAAGAGTGTGGGTTATGCCCACAAACCAGCCACGACCACTTTCCCTCTCTAGCTAGATGGGTGGGGAGGGTCTCAGCTTTTTATTGTAACTTGGGATCACGGTCCAGGAAAAGCTAAGAACCATGCCACCTGCTTCCCAGGCACATCAGTGCAATAAAAGGCATATTGCACGTGACTGACATGACACTCCAAACTTGTGGTTAAGGTGATCAGAAAACACCCATTAAACTGGCTTCATTTTTTCTAGTTTTCCCCTGCCCTATGCATTTGCCAATTTTCTCTCACTGGTCTCTAGTTTTTAAAAGCTCAGCCCAGTCTTCCCTGCTGGTTGCTGGTGATCTCTCTCTCTCTCTCTCTCCTCTATGCCGCTAAACCAGAGATATCCCACTGCAGTTACTCAGGAGGCAAGAACTCTGCTCAGCGGGAGAGCTCAGCTGAAGCCAGTTGGCTGCACAGAGGGATGGTTCAGCAAAGACTTTGCCCAGAGTTTCTGTGCTTTGTTAAATCCCTGCAGTCTTTTCTCCTATTGAAGTCTTTAAATAAAAAAAAAAAAAAAAAGCCAAAGTTTTCCCCAAGTGAGGACCAAGGCGCCAACTCTATTTCCACCGAATAAGCCACAGGAGGGAGAAAAATGTATCGAAAGCTTCATGAGGGCAGATGTGCAGAGCTTCTTCTGAATACATTTCCTCTAAGGGAAAGGGCTGGAGGCATCTCAAGCAAGGCAAGTAGTAATGCCTCCAAACACTACAGAGCCCCATGGGTCTGCAGTCAAAATCTGCAGTCCCTGCAAGCAACTGTGCCTCCATCCCATGGAAGGATTCAGCAAGACAGGGCAGCAGTAATGTCTGTTGAAGCACTGCTGGGAGGGGGGGTAAGATGCACTACTGACTCACCGTATCAAGTGTCTGTCCTGCTCATGCACAGTCTCTCTGGATAGCACCACCTGCTTTTTTCAGCTGAGCTGAACAACTGAGGGAGTGGAGGCTACAGCTACTTTCTGCCCCAGCAGCCTTCCTGCCTGGCTGACATTGCACCCCAGGATCCCAGCATCTGGGCACACGCACACACACAGACCCGCACACACACACACACTTACTTACATGGGCCCTGCTCCCTAGGGCACATAAGCTTTTCATTCTGTTTGTACAGGTCCATGATGGGATCTCCTAGGCCCGAGCACAATGCAAGTGGTAAAACACTGGCAGAAACCTGGCTTGAATTCAGCCCTGTTTAAGAAACCGTGTTTAAATTCTTAAGTTGTCCCTCTGCTGCCCAGCCAGATACAGATGGTTCAGACTTTCCAGCCATATAGTTTACGCTCTCTGAGTTTGCCTACATTGGACTTTATCTCAAGTTAATTTGTTGCCAACCATAAGCTGAGCCCTAAGCTAAAGCACAAACATTTGTAGTCTGGAACAAATGTTTGCAGTGTCCCCACTGGCTGTTACAGACATGTTAACTGGCAATCTTTAAATGGAGGTAAAAGTCTATGTAGATATAGCCTATAGAGCTTGTCCATACTAAGGGGAGAGGTGTATTTTTTAAAATAAGTGATAGCTAACGCATGAGAGATACTAGTTTTAAAGTCCTAGGATGAAATCCTGCCCCCATTCAAGTTAATTAGATTTCACTCCTCGTGTAGACAGGGCAAAGGCGTAGTTTTAAGATGTGTTAGCTGGTCAAGGTGAACCTTAGGCTGAGCTCCAGAGACATTGATGTCCCAGAGCAAATGTCAGGGACCTACCTAGCCTTTACAAAAAAAAGTTAGCTGGCAAGCAATCAATTGATAACTCTAACGTAGATAAGCAGTCAGTGTGCCAGTCTTCCTGCAATTGCGTAGAAATTTCACTGTAAACCCTGTCTGCAAATTTGCAATTTGCATTTTGAAATCTTCTAGAGTTTTGTGATGCCTTATTTAGTCTCCATTAGCAAGTGCTGTCAGTATGGAGCACTATAGCATCACAGAATAAGGCAGCATCCATGCCCTGGACCATCTTTTAACACTATTTTGTGATAAAACTTTGCAATTCACAGTGCACCGAGAAAGTGAGTTAATATTGACCAACAGAAGTAAACAATTCAGCAAGGGAATTTAATAACCGCATGTGTTATGAGATTCAGCCTATTCAAAGCATATATTTATAAATAAGTGACTGGTGGAACAGAATGTATTTCCTACTGTTCGGATGAATTCCAAATCCACTTAAAGTTTGGTGATACAAAAATGCACAGTTTGACTGTACTGTGGACGGGGTAACATTAGCCTGTGTGTGGTCAGCAGCCAAAGAGCAATATTCTGCCTGCTCTGTAGATAGAGCTCTGAACTGCCAAATGAGAGACCCGTGTTCAGTTGTTTGACTCATCACTTCTTGGACTGCCAGGAAGTGCTGTGCAAAAAAGTCAACAGTTTCACTTCACAGGGTCACTTTTCCATGCAAATGCATCAGCTGGCTCAAGTCCTCTCACAACAGTCCAAGCTCTTGGTCCTCAACCGACCTTCTGGCTTGACTTTGTCCAAGTCTCCTAGTTTGTAATTAAAGCCACAGCCAGCTGAAATAGGTTTTGTTAAGTGTTTTTCCACAGCTTTACTGGCCAGGGCTGGCACACTGTAGAAGCAAAACTGAGGAGAGGAGGGGCTCTTAGCCCACTTTCACTGATCCTGGGGCTGAAGTGATTTAGAGCTGCTCTAAATTATGCCAGCAGTAAAGGACCCATAGGGACCACTGCCCAATCTTCAGCTACTGCAGAGTGCCATGTACTTCAGCCCCACCCCCCACAAAAACCAAGTCCTCTTTTTAGAGGGTAGGGGAGCAATTTGGCATGGGGACATAGAACAGGCAGACTGAAATTATACCCTAACATTTCAAATATATATCATGTTCCTGTGACTATTGCAGTGCTGCATAGGTTAAAAACCATGAAAAAAACTGCCCTAAAACAAACCCAATAGCCACTTAAAAAAAAAAAAGAAAGAAACCAAACAAAGGATTGTATTTTGGAGAAGCAGAGAATAGGAAGAACAATGGGCATTTCACAACACTGACATCAGTGCTCAGCAGTACAAGAGCAACAAGTCTGAAATGACTCCCATCTTGCCAACTTTGGTCAAGAAAGTTTACCTTGATGCTCAGCCTTAGCAAAAGGGAGTAGGTACCACATCTATTTGCGGTCTTCTACGATAATGCAGCATTGTGTTTTGTAATCTCAGATTCTTCAAGCGAGAGACACTAACAGATAAAAATATGACAGTTTTCCAGGAATATTCCAATCGAAACGGAAGTAGCTTCAGTGGTGTTTGCTGCCCCACTTTTGAATTTGCGTTCTGCAACTATTCTGTCAGACAAGTTTATGGACAGATGTATTCGCAAAGATAGGCACCGGTCCAGCAGTGCACTTTCACATGAGCTTGATTTTAAGTACAAGACTGTCCTTTCAGTTAAAGCATATGCTGAAGTTCTTTGAATACTAACATTAATTTTCCATGAATATTCTAATCTTGTAATCGTAAGTGTATACACCAGAATCATGGAACTGAAAATACCATGCAATCTGTGTTCAATTAAAACTCACCAACAAAGCTGGTGAAATAAGATTGTGATTTGAATGAATTATCCACAGAAAAGTGAATTGTACATGCACAATAAATCATCATGAGATCCCTATGTTTACAAAGCACAGAACCAGGGAAGGCTACGTTTCACAAGCATATGTGACGGACAGCTATGTGCTACAAAATGTAATGAAGCTGCACAGTCTTATTCCCTTTGCATTTTGTAGTTTTAGTGTGACAGGACCAGGAACAGCTGGACAGAACTTTATTAGAAACTACAGATTAAGTAGAGAAAAAAACCCTGAGGGTTTCAAGTTTACTTTTAGATTTTCATGGTGCAACCAAAATAAAAGTAGACTAGCAGAGTCTGTGGCTACGTTCCCCTTCACCTGCATGTTCTTCAAAGAGCAAAACCTACCAATATAAGCAGGACAGCTCTGGGCTCCAGAGCATCTTGGGTTGGTTTAGGTTCCAGAGTAAGCAGCCCTCATCTGTCTGGGGAAATAGATCTAGCTGGGTGGAGGGTCCCTAAGGCATCCTGCTACTGCAGGGTATAATGGGAGCCTGGAAGGAACATGCTCTAGAGCACATCTTGTTGTCCTTTAAAAAGGTGCCACATGCACGCCACTACACTTACCTGCTGCCAAATGTTACGGCTTTGATCTAACCTACTTGTGTGTGGAAGACAGAGCCCCTGTGATGTGACATGCCACCAGACATGAGAACCAGTTTCCCATTTAAGGAACACTAGACTAATCCTGCTCTAAAACTGCAGGACTTCTTGGGCTCCTCTTCCCATTCCCCACACAGGGCAGTATTCTCTCCCCCCCACCCCCCCAATCCATTATATCCTGCATGCATACTCCAGAACAGTGCAGCCATCCCAAATGAATGCTCAAAAATACCCTTTATGCTACTCCACCCCATCTTCCATATCCCACTCATTACATTTTTTTTACTATGTCTAGATCAGTGGTGCTCCAACTTTTTCAGTCACACCCCCCCCTTACCAGTAAATGAATCTGTCTGCACCCTTCCCCCTCCATTACTGCACAGTCAAGGCTTCCTCAGCAGAGGAGCTTGGGCTGACGGCAGAGTTGGGGGCAGAACTGGGGATGGGGGAGGAGCTGGTCTGGGGGCAGAGAAGGAATGAGGGCAAAGCCTGGCTGGGGGCAGAGTGGAGCCACGTCTGGGTTTGGAACTGGCCTGGCAGTGGAGAGGGAGTGGGGCAGATCTGGGCCTAGAGGCGGAGCAGGACTTAGGACTGAACTGGGCTAGGGGAGGAGCATGGTTGGGGGCGGAGCAGGGCTAGAAGCATGGTGCGCCCTCCCTGCCCCCCATGGCGGCTGGCCCTGGCCCTGCCACGCGGCACTCCCCCCACCCGCAGCATTCCTCTGTGTCACCCTAAGGGTGAGCACTGGTCTATATTTATAGACTGTGAGTAAACATAAAGGTTGGATTTCAAGGATAAGAAGGCAATATCTGTTTCTTTCTTGGGATGAAAAATCTGGCCTCATTGAAGTCAATGAGAATTTAGTGCAGCCAGGATTTTTCCCTACCTGTTTTCTTTGCAGACAGAAAACATTTAATAGTGTAAAATATTGTAATTTCCTGTTTTAATGTTTCTTAATCTCTCGTGCTGTGCATCAAACGCAGTAGAAACCCGAATGATTCTCTTTCTAGAACGTCAGACTAATAGCATTAGATAAACCCAGATTAAACTTTTTTTTTTTTTTTTTTTAATATATTCACATGTAGGAGAAGAATTTGGACTGGTTCCCTCGAATGCGAGCCATGTCCCTGGTTAGCAGTGAAGGTGACAATGAGCAAAATGAAATTAGAAACCTGCAAGAAAAGTTGGAGTCAACCATGAGTCTTGTAAAACAACTGTCTAGTCAGCTTGCTGAGCTCAAGGAACAGGTAAGTGTTTTTGAGCTGGGTAGAAAACGGACATATGAACACATGCTTAGAGAACTAGATTTTGTCTTGGGTCATGGTCAGGACCCTTTTGTATAAGAGACTTTTGTCTCAGAAAGGTTTTATTCCTGACTCAATAAAGCTTAGGGTAGGTGCACAGATATGGTTCTGGAAAGAATTTTTATTCTATTAACACAACTAGAGAACAGGTAAGCAAGACATTGAATTTTGAAACCCTAACAGCCAGGTAGGGGGAATCCAGTTACTAGATAATATGACTGCAAAATTATAATGTTATATATTGTGGTAGATCTGACCTTGTCCCCGTGGGTCCTGCGCTTCTAGGCGGTATATGCTAGCCTCAGTGGCTCTCTGTGACCCTCCACATAGCCCTTCTCTCTCTAGGGCCAGGGTTACAGTCTACTGAGCCCTTTTCATCATAAGCCAGCAAGGAGGTTGGTGAGAGAACTCCCACAGTCTCGGTTGTCCCTAGGGCTTGTTTTAGAACAGTTTAGCCTCCTGTCCTGACAGGGGCCTGACTTCCCCTCCCAGGAGGTGTTCCTGTAGTGGTGGGTTGGGGGGAACCCAGGCCCACCCTCTACTCCGGGTTCCGGCCCAGGGACCCTAATGGTAGCAGCTGTTGGCAGCCAACCTTTCACTGCCAGAGTTGCTACATTTCCCTGGGCCACTTCCCCACAGCTCTCCTGCTTCTCCTTTCTTCACCCTTACCTTAGGGCTCCCTTATCAATAACCTGAGGGTGTCTTCATTAACCATCCCTTCAGCCACGCTTCCTCTGGCTTCCTGGCTCTCCTCTGCCTGACTGGAGTGAGCCCTTTTTATAGTATCAGTGGGGCCTTAATTAGAGTCAGGTGGTCACATTAGCTTAATGGCCTCACCTGACTCTTTGCAGGTTAGTTGGAGTCAGGTGTTCTCATTAGCCTGGAGCAGCCCCTGCTCTGGTCAGTCAGGGAACAGAAAACTGTTAATCCAGTGGCCAGTATATCTGCCTTCTGCTATACCCAACTGGCCTGGGTCTATCACAATATATAATATTGCAGTCACATTTTTTGTTGAGCTTTGTATAGGAAATAGCTGCAAACTAGTTGAAATTGTTTTAGCTCAGCTCTCTGAAGTTACAGCCTATACCTGTTCTCCCACCCCCTTCACGCACACGTAAGTCCATTCTTTGCATGACACAGTCTCATACTTCAAAAGAAATCCTGTACTCAGTTTTTGATGAAAAAATTGCAGTTATTTTGCTTACATGTACTTTGCAAAAATGCCCTTCTAATGCTGTTGCGCTGTAATTGCATGTGCTGCTGCTAAATAATAGTCAAAAACCTCTCATCTTTATCTCCCTTTCCACCTTAGATGACAGAACAAAGAAAAAATAAGCAGAGGCTGGGCT
Organism: Terrapene triunguis; assembly: GCF_002925995.2. Taxonomy (NCBI): domain Eukaryota; kingdom Metazoa; phylum Chordata; order Testudines; family Emydidae; genus Terrapene; species Terrapene triunguis. Next base: position 8,653,301 of record NW_020664463.1, on the reverse strand, counting down.
TTCTTGGATCAAACACACCCCTTGTGAATCATCACATGCCACCACACTGATACCATGGGGAGAAGCTGTGACTAGCCTTTCATCGGTATTCCTGCTTGATTACAGAATAAAAAGCTGAGATTGAGAGGAGTGAACAGTGCCTATTGTTGCAAAGTTAAAAACAACCAAGTGCCAAGATGTTAAGTGGTTTAGCTCTGGGAACAATTTGTAACTGTTTTTTATGGTTGAAAGGGACCAAATCCTGGAATGCAAGGGAGTTCTTCTGTATTTATTCTATGGGCTAAACTCTGCTGGGTTTACACTCTGCAACTCAATTGGCTTCAATTGGGACTGTATACAATGCAAATCAGGGCAGTGTTTGGCTGTGTTCTTAAAGTTAATTTAAGATTTCTTCTCAAAGTAATGGAATAACCAAGGTGCAGGGGAGGAGGAATAGTTTAACACCACAAATGCAGCAGCCTTTTTCAGAATCAATCGAAGTTATTTCTTGTTTTATTTACCAAATAGCAACATCTGTTATATTTGCTTGTATTTACTTTTTTTTTTTTTTAAATATTACCATAAATGCATCAGCAGGAGCAGTTATAACATCACTGCACGTTAACTTCTGTTAGAGGCAAAAAACTCTACGCTTAGACAAAAAAAAAAAAGTGGCAAAGAAAAACATTAGTGCTTTTGAATTTTAACTGTCATCATGCAATTTCTTATTTATGACATGGAGCACAATGGATTTACAGCTGTGGGAACTTGGAATTAATGCACAGAACAGTGACAACATAACTAGAAGTGATTTTTCTCCTGGAGTCAGATGTTCTCTATTAATGTAGCTGCAAGTGGAGATTTCACGTATTATGATGTTAAATCATGTTTTAAATTCAAGCTTGAAAAAGGATTTAGAACAAAATGTATTTTAAAATTGGTATTGAGGTGACTTTTTTTGGTAAGAAGCTTAAAAATGACTACCTAGAAGGAATTGTAATGGTGTCATTACCTTCCATAAACACACCGTAGGCACTATTTGACATAAGTAAATTAGGGCCATATCCTGCTATCTTTACTCAGTCCTAGTTTCAGTGGAAATGTTGCCTGGATTATAGATCTGTTCCTGCTTGCCCTTCGTGCATGGAACTCCCATTGATGTCAGTGGAAGATAGGGTGTCCAGATGTCCCATTTTTATAGGGACAGTCCCGATTTTTGGGTCTTTTTCTTATATAGGCTCCTATTACCCCCCACCCCCGTCCCGATTTTTCACACTTGCTCTCTGGTCACCCTGGTGGAAGATGATCTTGTTGGATTGGGCCCTCAAGACAGGACTGTAGTGTCCAGCTGCAAGAGTGCACTTTTCAGCTATATTATTCTAGCGGTTTGAAAGTTACAAGGTTTGTTAAACTCCAAGAGACTTTTAGCCTGAGGGAGAGGTTTTCAAGGTACAAATGGGAGTGGGGGACTTAAATCCCTTTGAAAATCAATAGGTGTTAGGATCTAACTGCCCTTTGTGCCTTTGAAAAGTCTCCCCTTTAATTAAGAGCAGGGTATTTAGCAGGCATCAGTAAGGGATTTAAAGAGGCATTCATTAGAGCTGCTTGGGAAATCATTTATCTGCCCCCCCCCCAAAAAATTTCAGGGGCAAAAAAGGAAAATTAAACAAAAATGAATGTCAAAAGACTTACGGTTTTCAATCACTGACAAGCCAGTTAATTTTTAAAGCAGAAATGGATTTTTCCAGTTTTCATTAAAAAGCCTTTTTTTTTTTTTGGTCAAAAAGTTTGATCAGCTTTTAAGTAGCTCCAATATTCATTTAAAAAAAATGGGTAAATGTTACTGTTATAAAAGCAAGTCAGGAGAGAACTGGCAGGACTGGAAAAAAAGATGGGACTTTTCTCTCCTCCAATTACACACACACACACACACACACCTTTTATGGCTGTTCCTGGAAGCCATATCTTTCACATGGGATAAAGGGAAATTTTAGGGCCTCACTTACAAAAAGGGAGCTCTGTATGTGTCTTCAGCACTTTGACACTCTACAGGTCCTGACATGGGCTTAATTCTGAGAGGCACTAAACACTTCCAGGATCAAGCTGTGTATTTCCCTATCAGAAATGCACATCCCAACTTGAGCCTAGTCTGTGTGCAGTGGCATCCACATTTGTGTTACACACAATGTGTACCATCGTGTGCCACTTTACATGAATGAGCAGGATCTACAAGGGTGAAGTTTACCTTCTTCGGAGATCCTCAGACTATACAACTATGAGTTTGCACCTTATGATCAATCCATAAGGCCACAAATGGTTCACCCTGAGGAGAGGGCAATAGAAGCTCCACGAGGGGAGCCTCTTTTCCCTTCTGAGAGGCTTCAAACATGGAATAGTATGATTTGGGCTTCACTAATTAAAACTCATGAACCTCTATCCTTAGCTTGTACAAGTAATATGCTGGAGCCCTACACTGGGGTTTGTAGCCTCTAATATGGCTGTCGTGGTGCAAACAACTAGTGTAGATGCAGTGGACCAGTGTAAACCATGACTTGCTTGAAACCAAGATAAGCTGCACCAGGGTCAGTTGTGGTTTACACCACTGGATTGCATTCATACCGAGGCCTGGTATACACTAGAAAATTAGGTCAGTTTAACTACCACAGTCAGGGATGGGAAAGATCCACACCCCTGGGCAGCATTGTCAAGCCAACCTAAGTCCCTGTCTAGACAGCACTAGGTTGATGGAAGAATTCTTCCATTGACCTAGCTACCGCCTCTCAGGGAGGTAGATTACCTACCCCAACAGGAGAACCTCTCCCGTCAGCATAGGGAATGCCTACACTGCAGTGCTGCTGCAGCGCCGCTGTAGCATTTTAAGTGTAGACGTACAATCTCTTGGGCTATGTCTACACTAGCACTTTTGTTGGTGAAACATATGTCGCTCAGGGTTTGTGGAGAAAAAAACAAAACGCCCTCCCAACCGACAGAAGTGCCGGTGGACAGCGCTATGTCAGTGGGAGACGCTTTCCTGCTAACATAGCTACCACTGCTCATTGGGGGTGGTTTAATTATCTCTCCTGTCGGCATAGAGCAGCTACACGGGAGGTCTTACAGCAACACAGCTGCATCAGTACAGCTGTGCCGCTGTAAGGTCTGTAGTGTAGACATGGCCTTAGGGTATCACTTCAGCTACACTGGTGCAGCTACATCAGTGGCTGAAACCAAAAATTAGGTAAGACCAGATTTTCCTCTTCTCACTTTCCCTGGTGTAAATAATGAAGTCAGTGGAGTTCTAGTTGTAAGATTGGTATAAAATTAGAGAATCCCACCATATCATTTTTAATTCACTTTAGATTTGATAAACTGTATAAAGTAGTCAACTATTTCAATATCAATTCCCTCTTACACTCAGCCATATAAAGTAACATTTATTGGAACTAAAACACGTTTATGATTGTTATTTGTGGGGGGAAGGAGTGGGATAATACTGGAAGTAGCTGGCACTTGTTTACAGTTAGAAAACCAACCAAACGATTGCACAAGAAGGGAGGTTTTTGCTGTATGAGCTGGAAAACTTGAGAACAGACTTATTTGTGCACTAAATTCCTGATTGCAGTTCCAAGCTGCAAGCGCTCTCTCTACCCTCAGTCCCCACTAACATTTCCCTTCCTTACAAGAACTCATCTACTACAGCACGGCTGTTTAGAGGAGATCTAAAACTGGAAGAAAAAAAAAAAAAAGTTGTAGTAGACACCAGCTAATGTTTGCCCCAGTGCCTTTCTGATGTTTATTGCTTCTGAGACAGACCTCCTTAATCAATAAGAGTAGAAAATGCTACTTGCACAGATTGTAAATATCTTTCACTTGTGTTTGACATGCTTGCTACTTCTGCTGGAAGGTCACTGCAGCCCTTACTCACATGAGTAATCCTTACACAGGCAAGTAGTCCCATTACCTTCAACAGGGGACACTTACATGATTAACAATTGCAGGACCAATTTCCAGGCCTTTAAGGGTTAAAAAAAAACACCACCCATTGATGAATTCATGGAAGATAATGGGGTGGGGGGAAATCACTTTTATACACATTTGTATGTATATCTTTGTTTAATGAAGCCAAGATGTCCTATTCCTATGCAAGTATCTATAACATATTTATACAAAATGATTGAAACTATAAACATCTATGAACTTTCAATGCCTTAGAGGGAATAACTAAACTATTTGACAATTAAAATCTATGTATGTCCATTGCTGCTGACTAACTTTTTTATTAAAAGTTGTCATTTTATACGTGTTCGTTTCTGTATATTCCATTGCAGAGCCGTGTGCAAATGCGTGTTGCTAAATTAAAATCTTTTTAGAAGAGTTGGGGTGTTTGTACTGTAATGGTGTAGTCCAGGGGTCGGCAACCTTTAGCACGCAGCCCATCAAGGTAATCCCCAGCAGATTACCCTGATGTGTCGCATACCGAAGGTTGCCAACCCCTGGTGTACTCACTCATGCAATAAATGTGCTGTATGTAAAAATATGTTTATTCCAAGTCACGGATTGGATGGCTTCACCCTAATTCCTCAGGGATAAGGCTCAAACCCAGCAAAGCAATTAAATGCATACTTAAGTACATGAGTTTTTCCATTAGAGTTAAAGGGCCAGATTATCAAAGGTATTTAGGTGCCTAAAGTTGCAGAGAGATGCCTGCTTAGGTGGTTTTGAAAATCCTAATAGTCACCTGTCAGCATCTTTAGGCACCTAAGTACATTTGCAAATCCAGCCCAATGTGACTACTCTATTTGCTTAAATCTAAGCACATCTTAAATGGCCCTGCTGGCTCAAGACTCAGATCCCCACATCACACATACAACTTTTCCCTATGACATTAGCATACATGGGCACTTTTGTTCGGAATTTCAATAGAAGCCAGGGACTGAATGAACCATGAAACTGACCGTCATTCCTAGCAGTGGTTCCTCTACAGCATAAAGCAGGGGTGGGCAAACTTTTTGGCCTGAGGACCAGTTAGGGGAGGGGGTTGTGGCCCAGCGCCCCCCCCCCAGGACTCCTGCCCCATCCAACCCCCCATTCCCTGACTGTCCCCCCCCCGCTCCCTGTCCCCTGACTGCCCCCAGAACCCCTACCCCTGACTACTCCCTGCCGCCCCATCCAACCTCTCCTCTCATTCCTGACGGCCCCCCCCAGGACCCCTGCCCCATCCAACCACCCCTTCTCCCGGTCCCCTGGCTGCCCCCCTGCCATCCCATCCAACCCCTCCTTTCATTCCTGACTGCCTCCCCCCAGGACCCCTGCCCCCATTCAACCCCCCTGTTCCCCTCCCTCTGACCACCCCGACCCCATCCACACCCCAACCCCCTGACCACCACCCCAAACTCCCCTGCCCTCTATCCAACCCCCTCGCTCCGTGCCCCCTTACTGTGCTGCCTGGAGCACCAGTGGCTGGCCTGGCTGGAGCCAGCCATGCTGTCGCCATCACACAGCGCCGAGCACTGGGTCAGGCCGGGCTCTGCAGCTGTGCTGCCCCAGGAGCTCACAGCCCCGCTGCCCAGAGCATTGTGCCGGCAGCAGCGGGGCAAGCTGAGGCTGCAGGGGAGGGTGAACAGCAGGGGAGGGGCCAGGGGCTAGCCTCCCAGGCCAGGGGCTCAGGGGCCGGGCAGGAGGGTCCCGTGGGCCGGATGTGGCCCTCAGGCCGTAGTTTGCCCACTTCTGGCATAAAGGCACGTTAGCTCAGCAGAAGGGAAAAGCTTTCACTGCCCTGTCTGCTATACTTGTCCTGTGGATACAGGGCTTAACTATTCAAGAACTTGAGCACCATCACAACACTTACTGAGGTCAATAGAAATTGAAAATGCTCAGCACCTCACAGGATCAGACATATAGAGGACATCACTCTCCAGGGTTGTCAATCTGACATCTTTCATAAGCACTGAAAAACAATTGACATTTTTAGAAGATATATTGCATTTCCAAACTGAACTTCCTTGTTATGCGTAGGAAGATTCATGGTCAGACATCTCTTCTTCTTGCCTGAGACTTCTATTGTGGAGATTCATCCATCAAATAATCAGAGCACATGAGATGGTGTAAAGGTCCCTTCAGAGTAATGATTGGTGGAAGGAATCTAATGTGATCTACCTAAAAGACACACCATAGAGATTCTTCAGTTTGAGATGTTTTATATATAAATGTTTGAAGAAACATATTGAAAAATAGTAGGTTGTTTCTCCCCATCAAAGAAAGTAGGCCAGAAAAAACAGCCAAAGAAGTTACCTCTGTGAGCTGGAGGAACTGGTATAAATGGAAGCTGTGGTCAAGGGTTAAGAGATGATGTATTGGAGCATAGTGAGGAAAATACCAATTTTGCTTCAGACTTAGTTTTAGAAAAAGTCACTCTCAGAAAAGTGAGACAACATATGGATGAATCCAGTTTAAATTTAACAAACAGGATGGTTTCTGTATAATTTTGAAAATATCCTGTAGAATTCTTAAGCATGTGTAGAACTCTGCTAGTCTAAAGGATGATGCAGTAGAAAGGATATACTCTTTTACGGGGCTTTTTCATAAATGATGTCGTAAGAGTAACTGTTGCTCCAATTTAAGACTAATCTAGACCAAGATTTAAAAAAGATTAATTTTAGGCTAAGCCCATACAGGCGCCATTAGGTACTCAAGGCTTCTGGAAAAAAAATAATTAGGCAGATGATATAGGTTTAGGAGATTAGCTTTAGGTTTCTATTTCTGAGAAATGTTGATCCTAAAAAGATCTCTATTTTGTTCACTATCCACAACTGTGGGCAGATTAGTTCCTCAACTTCAGCCACACTGACTTCTTCAGTGTGGTTTAAGGAAGAGTTAGGCTCCTCGTCTTCTACAGTTATCGTTGCTGTGACAAAGGGTGGAATATCATCTTTGGAACAGCCTGTCTGTCCTCTACAGACTGCAAACAATTTTATTTTTAAGTAAAGAAAACAGATTCTTAGATCTACTGACCTTTTCTTTCTCCCAGAAAGCCTATAAGAACCACTGACCATATGATTCCTATTTCATACAATCAGACTGAGCATTCTGTATACTTCCTTCATGAAATTTACTGAAATAGGTATGAGCAACTAAATAAATTCAAGCTCAAAGAATTTTAAATTAGAAGCATGCTGTTATCACTTCATACTTGCCTATTCTATCTGTACTCTGTACTTTTCTGGCTTCAAGCAGAAAGTTGAAATTTGTCTTGTGCCTTGTCTTTATAACCTTGCAATGTCAAAGTTGCTACAAACAGACAACTATTACCTTTCTCTTTACACAGAATAATACTCTATCACCTCTCTCAGCAACCACTCAGAACGTATAGAACACAACATTGAGATTATTTGTCCAGGATTTCTCATTTAGAATGTTAGCATTAAGGTAGAACATTCACCATCATGTGCTCATAAGAGCATAATAATGGCCAGACGGGGTCAGACTAATGGTCCATCTAGCCCAGTATCCTGTCTTCCAACAGTGGCCAGTGCCAGATGCCTCAGAGGTAATGAACAGAACAGGACAATTATTGAGTGATCTGGCCTGTCAACCAGTCCCAGCTTCTGACAGTCAGGGGTTTAGGGACACCCAGAGCATAGAGTTGCATTCCTGACCACTTGGCTATTGGTCATTGATGGACCTGATTCTTTTTTGAAGCCAGTTATACTTTTAGCCTTCACAAATCCCTTGGCGAGGAGTTCCACAGCGTGACGGTGCATTGTGTAAAGAAGTACTTCCTTATGTTTTAAATTTGCTGCCAATTCATTTCAGTCAGGTCACCCCGGTTCTTGTTACGTGAAGGGGTAAAGAATACTTCCTTATTCACTTTCTCCACAACATTCGTGATTTTATATGCCCCATAGACATCTTTTCTAAACTGACCAATCCCAGTCTTTTTAATTCCTCCTCATGTGGAAGCTGTTTCATACCCCTAGTAATTTTTATTGCCCTTTTCAATGCTTTTGCCAATTCTAATATCTTTTTTGAGATGGGGCAACTAGAACTGCATGAAGTATTCAAGGTGTGGGCATAACATATGCATCCGAAGAAGTGGGTTGTAGCCCACGAAAGCTTATGCTCTAATAAATTTGTTAGTCTCTAAGGTGCCACAAGTACTCCTGTTCTTTTTATGGATTTATATAGTGGCATTATGATATTTTCGGCCTTATCTATCCCTCTCCTAATGGTTCCTAACATTCCTTTAGCTTTTTTGACAGCTGCTGCACATTGAGCTATCCACGATAACGTCAAGATCTCTTTGAGTGGCAGCAGCTAATTATGTTTTCCAATGTGCCTTACTTTGAATTTAATCTGCCATTTTGTTGCCCAATCACCCAGTTTTGCAAGATCCCTTTGCAAGTCTTCAGAGTCAGCTTTGGACTTAACTATCTTGAATAATTTTGTTCGTCTGCAAACTTTGCCACCCCACTGTTTACCCCCTTTTCCAGATCATTTAAGAATATGTTGAACAGCAATGGTTCCAATACAAATCCTTGGCTGACCCTACTATTTACCTCTCTCCACTCTGAAAACTGACCACTTATTCCTACCCTTTGTTTCCTTTTAACCAGTTACTGACCATGAGAGGACCTTCCCTCTTATCCCATGACTGTCTGCTTAAGAGCCTTTGGTGGGGGGTGGGAGGGGGGGAAGGGGCTGGTCAAAATCCATTGACACTATATTAACTGGATCACCCATATCTACATGCTTGTTGACACTGTCAAAGAATTCTAGCAACAGATTTGTGGAAGGCAAGATGCTAATATCAGGTATAGTATTTCTTTCCCCTTCCTTTATCTCAGCTTATCTTATCTTTCTGCTGTTATACAGACCACAGTAGTGTCTTTTGAGGACATATATAATACAGATTTAAAGTCTGATAGGAGAGCAAACAGTCTCTAAAGGAAAATATTTACTAAATCTATATAGGAATACATAACTGTACTTATAACCCTTGAAACAACTGTTAGAATTATTGTCAATTTTCACAACACTTTTGGGGATACTTCCTCCTCCCCCCCCCCAGGTTCTGTACTTGTTATTATCACTAGTTCAAACGCAAGAATATAATTATGTGCATGTACATAGATTCCTCCTGGAGAAGAGCCCCAAGGGAGTGTTTTACCCTTTTCAGGCTCTGTAGAAGAGTTTCCAAGCTTTCTGTGTGGCATGCAGGCTCCTTAAAGTCTGGGGAACAAGCGATAGTCCCACAGCTGCCTTCAAACATCCTCCAAGTCCTTGCAATGACAGCCTGCAATTTGCATAGCCCGCAGCAAGTTCTAGTCTGCTGCTGCAGTTGAGAGGGAGCCTGCACTCTAAATTCAAGAAAGGAGTACAGTCTAGGACCACAGTCCTTACAACAGATCCTTCTAGTCCTTGTGCTGTGCCATACCTGATTCTTTAAGTCTGATTCCTCCTCTTCATCAACTCCTCTCTCTCCCCTTGGTTCCATTCTCAGAGAGCAACTCTGAGTGTTTCCTGCCAGGCATATGGAAGTCACCTAAGTGGCTTCAAACAGCTAAGGAGCACACCTAGTGCCTTCCACACCCAATTTCTGTATTACTCTGGCCCATCCTGCAATCACCCTACCCAGCTCCAACAAGTCCCCAAAAACAAAGGCAAACATTACATATCCTCCCCCACTGTTTTTCCACTTATTGACACCACTAAATGCTGCAATGCAAGCACCTGGGTTGCACTTGCACCATAAAATGCCTTTATTTACAATTATAAACCATTTGTCAGTTAATACAATATATAACAAACAGGAATTTCTTAAGCGCTACATGCAGCATGTCATAGCACATTACAAACAATTTTCAGACTTGGCTTGATTTTAAATCTCAGTAAGATCTGTTAAACAAGCAAATTTTGAAGAAACTCAAACTGGGAAGAGAAGCAGACCGACAAACCTAGTCCTTGATCCTGCAATTGGATCTGTGAGGGTAGACTGCTGTGCTTACATGACGCAGCATTGGAATCTGATTGATTTTGCTTGCAGATTGGGGGAGGGGGTGAGTTTCATCCAGGTGGATCCAGTTGTAGGATTGGGGCCCAACTCACCAGCCAGTATTTTTTTTCCCTTCTGGCCCCCAAACTTTGTGTTATGCATTAGCTCCCAATAACATTTGATATGAAGGCTCAAAAATACCTTTGTGAATCCAGCCCTGTCACTTTAGGCACTTAAATCCCAGAATCAGGTCCCATTGGGACTTCGTGAATCCCACTCAGCTGCCACCAAACCCTTTAGGCACCTAAACTCACTCGGTGCTGGAGTTCCAAAAATATGCCTATGTTTCTAACTCTGAGCACGTGCACTGCCACCTCCCTCTAGATAGCTGGACACCTAAGCCCCAGAGCCATGCACAAGATAGTCATCCCTCTGTGTAACTCGCTTGCAGGCCCAATCCAATAGGCATTTTCAGAGGCCACTTACCAGACCAGGCCATGCACGAGGGCTCACACAAGACAGCTTCGGGTTGCGAAGAGGACAACCTCCCTCATTACTTCTAGCCCAGTGGTTCAGGTACTCACCTGGGATGTAGGAGGTGAGGAGGACGCCCCTGCCCCAGTTCAAGTCCATCCTCCAGAGTCATTGGGTCAGAAAGAGAGCCTGAGAATGACTGTAGTCTGGTGGTTAGAGCACTCAGCCAGGAGGTGGGTGACCCAGGGTTGAGTTCACCTGCTCCAGTGATACTTTACATAGCCACAGCAGAACAGCTTCAACAGAAGAGACTGACGGAGCCCCACATGAGACTATCCCATAGCTCAGTGATGAGGATACTCATCTGAGAAGTGCATATCTCTGTTCAAATCCCCCACCATCCCCCTGAGGAAAGAAGGGACCTGAACTGGGAGTCTCCCACAGGTGAGTCTCCTATACCCTGAGTTGGGGGACTGAGGGAGGTTGTCCTCCCTGCCCCTTGCAAAACAAAACAAACAACCTAACTCCAAGGGAGGGTTTGCAGGGGAGAATCCCAAGCAGAGGGAGGTGTCCTTCTGCAGCTCAGATTTAGGCATCTATTTCCACAAAAGAAGCAAAGCTTAGGACACAGCCCTCTCCTTGGCGAGCTTACGTGGGGAGCCACCTCGCCTGCTGGCTTTTGTGACCCCTAAGTCACCCATCTCCCTCCATTCCTTCCTTGACAAAAGGTGCCAAACTCAGGCTTTGTGAATCCCAGTGGTTTTCTAGGCACCTGGGGGTTAAGTGTGGCAATGCTCAGTGTCCCCACACCTACGTTACTCTTGGGGCTAGATTCGCAGAGGAAAACTGTGGTCTCAGGCAGGCTGTCATAACTTTGTGTCATCAGGGCGGGTGCAAGGATGTTTTGCACCTTAGGTGAAACTTTCACCTTGCGCCCCCCCCCCCCCCCACCCCCTGGCCGCCCCCCCCCCCCCCCCCCCCCAGGCACTCCCCCACGGCAGCTCCCCACCCTGAGGCGCCCCTCCCGCAGCAGCTCTCCCCCTCCGCGGCAGCTCCCCGCCCCAGCTCATCTCTGCTCCGCCTCCTCCCCGAGCACGCCATCACCGCTTCACTTCTGCCGCCTCCCAGGCTAGTGGCGCCAATCAGCTGTTTGGCGCCACAAGCCTGGGAGGGAGAGAAGCAGAGCGGGGCGGCGTGCTCAGGGGAGGAGGCGGAGCAGAGGTGAGCTGGGGCGGGGAGTTCCCCTGCGTGCCACCTCCCCCCCACTTACTTGCTGCAAGCGACCCTCCCCGCGCCCCCCTGCCCCAGCTCCCTCCTCCTAAATGCCGACGACGACTGGGGCGGCTGAAGATCCGGCCGCCGCGGAAGGACCCGAAATGCCGCCCCACAAATGCTAGCGTCCTAGGTGACCGCCTAGGTCGCCTAATGGGTTGCACCGGCCCTGTGTGTAATTGATTTAAATAGCTGTACATTGAATGCTCTTAAGATGGAGATTATGAAATTCCAGTCAATTACAAAAGGTTTAAAGATATTACTAAGTGCCATGGCATCAAGTAGCCCTTAATTTTGTTCATTTGGGCAAAGTTACAGTGACCTACAGCTACACTGAGAGGTTCAGGACACTGAACCCAGAGCAACTCTGAAATGAAGTATTTTCAGTCCTGATCTGGCTCAAGCCACAACATTTGGCTTCTGGTTTGTATTTTCATATTTGAGGATACTGGGATTTGGTTCAGGTCCTGATACAGTTATTTGTTTAGTTAGACAACATACCCTAAAAGGACAAGTTTTAAAAGTGGCCTGAACTTGACTTCTAAACTTTTTACTCACAATTTGCTAGAGGGGTCCAATTTCTTGGTGTCTCTAAAAAAAATAAAAATTGAGAGAATCAGATTTTGGTGATTTTACTTGATCGGCACAAACGATTGCAGTCTGTATGCACATTCTAGAACATTCACATACAGAACTGAAAGTACAGATTTATAGGTGGTGATTATGAAGGAGGGCAGCCTTCGGTAATCCAAATTCTGACACCCCACAGGTCAGACCTAAACAGATGGAGAGGAAGCATGAGATTCAGGTTCTATTTCAGAACTGTGTGACTTTAGGCAAGTCATCTCTCCCTGCCTTGGGTCACTCAGCTGTGAAATGGGGATAGGAAAAGGGGCACCACTGCCTCCCAAGCAGCCCCTTGTGGTGGAATGTGTCTCTGCGGTGGCCTGCCTCATTTATCCCCTCAGTGAGACAATTTTAACAGCCCAGTCAAGGAGAAGCCAAACACTCTACAGCAGCATCTCTCCCTTTAGTAAAGCCTCCCAAAAGGAGCACTTATACGATCGTTTAAAGACTCTTACTTTGGACCACAGATAAAATGGAAAAAGTCCCAACACAAGAGTCTCTAGATTCCAGCAGCTCCTTCTGCTGTAACGTCTCAGGCTTCTCTGCTGCCTGGAGAGCCCTACAGTCTCCCCCATGTAAGCGCAGGGTCTCTCCGAGGCCTCCTTGCCTAGGAAGTTCTGTAATCCCTTCTCTCTCTGCCTTAGGGATACCGCTTCTGCCTAGTCCAGGCTTGCTGGGAGTTCCCCTTCCTCCAGAGCTTTCTTTCTCCTCAGCAGCCTGCTGAGCTTAAGGGTCTATTTGGATCATCATTAGCCTCCATTCCCTGGCTCGTCTCTCTACCTGGAGCCGGGCCAGTTCTTGCTACAGCCCAATCAACTGATAAATATTTTTCTTCCATAAGGTGCTGACCTCCTGCAATTCTGTTTGGCACTTTTCAAGCTGCTCCCATCAGCTTTGGGGCTGGTCAAGAACTTTCTCTCCACCCCCCTCCACTCTCGTTACTCAAGCTTCCAGCCCTAATTCCTTTCCCACTTGATCTCCCTGTCCTGGGCTGTTCTATTTTCTGCTGCATGAGGAGTGAAAACCACCCAGTCTCACTCCAGAATTATTGGCTAGGGCAGAGACACCTGTACCCCGATATAACGCTGTCCTCGGGAGCCAAAAAAAATCTTACCGCGTTATAGGTGAAACCGCGTTATATTGAACTTGCTTTGATCAGCCGGGGCGTGCAGCCCCACCCCCCTGGAGCACTGCTTTACCGCGTTATATCCAAATTGGTGTTATATCGGGTCACGTTATATCGGGGTAGAGGTGTAGTTGACCACCCTGGTGCACACCTGACCTCCCCAGCCCTGGAACCCCAGCTCAACTTCTTCCATGGGGTAGATGTGACTCTTGCCACATACCAGAAGATTTTGGTCTACTTTGTTCACCCTTGTCCCAACTTCCCAGACCAGTCCCTTGACCATCGCTTCTCCCAACCTAACTGGTTCCACGTACAGCTGAGACCCCATAACTTTCCAAGTGGACTCCCAGACCCTTTTGCGGCTGTGGTAATAGGCTAGATAATCATGCACCATGACTGGACATCCTGATCTAATATGCTCAGGCTGGCCACTCCTGAGGCACACCTGTGGGCTCCCCTGACCATCCCCACAAGTGTTGCCACTAGATTAGAGGACTACCTAGGCCCGCAGTAGCTCTTGTGTATCCCCCCAGATTCTGGTGTATCCCTCTTGAGAGCTTCCCTGGGCCACCCCCCGTTGAGCCTCTGTAAATTTACCATGTCGTGTAGGCTGCTTGTCTTCCTCCAGCATCCAAAAAGGCCTCTGCCCATTCAACAGCTTCCCCTACTGAGGCTGCCTGAAAGTGCCTGACCCAGCTTTGGGTTCCCAGGAGTAGAATCTTTAGGAACTACTCCAGGACAGTTTGGCTCTGGATACTATCCAGAAAGCTGGCCTTGGGGCAGAGCCACCGATCCACAAGTACTGTAATGTCTGAGAACCCCTCACAGAAACCATGTCACACAGTCAGTGTCTATATGCCTCTAGAATCAGTCCCAGTCAGTCCAGCATGACCGCCTTCACCACTGGCTAGGAGCTCGCCTGTTCATTGCTTACTGTTGGTAAGTGTTTTGAGCCTCACCTGTCAGGAACGGTGCTATGCAGTCTACCCAGGTCAATTCTTCCCATCCCACAGCACTTGCCACTCTCCGATGTCCAGAGAAAGGTTTGGGGTTGTCCTCCCAATTTCACCAGGCCTGGGATCAGCTGGCCCAAGGTCCCATTATAAAGAAAGTTGCCTGACATCCCTTGGCCCAACTGCTTTTGTAACCACCCTTGTTGGAAGTGGGCCTCTTGCCACCTCTGCTGAGCAGCAATTTGTGCCTCCTACTGTTTCTTCAGGATCTTCATCAGTTGCATGATCAGAGCCTTGGTCTGCTGCTCCTGTTCTTTGTTGCCACTGTATCGTCTATTGCTATCTTGTTACTAACAGGCAGAGCACTTCCTCCATTTCCCCCTTAGCCACCCAAATGTGGTGCGGGTCAGGCACTATTACGAGTTCAACCTTCTTTTCACTGGGCAAAGGTCCACCTCACTCCCTCTAGTATCAGGGGCTGATGGAGTTGCTCACATTCTCCATCATGTGACATAACAGGGCTTCTTCCCAGCCTCCAATCATACACTGCAACACACAGTCTCCTTTAAGTAGGTTTGTTATCCATAAATAAGCAAACAGACAAAAAAAGACCGTCCCTCAGCTCACCCTTAGTCCTAGAGTTTCACGGCCTCCCATCCCAAGGGTCTCTGGTGATCCTGCTTCTGTCAGCCTCACAATCCCAGCCAATCCTTATTCAGCCAGCTCTGTCACTCTTCTGGAACAGCTGCTCCAGAGCAACCTTCCTAAGCTTCTGGTCCCTTGCTCCAGGGACCTGTCACATGTGTTAGTTCCATTCTTCAATGGTCCCAGGCAGAGCTTGTCCCAATAACTCCCTTTCTTCCTGTCCTCTGACACAGGGCCGGCTCTGGCTTTTTGGCCACCCCAAGCAAAAAAATAAATAAATAAACCTGCGGAGCGGCCGGAGCGTGGGTGCAGGGGGACCGGCTGGGGGGGGGGGGGGGGGGCGGGAGCAGGCAGGAGAGAGAGAGAGAAGGGGGCGGCCAGGGCTACAGCAGGGGCGCTGCCACGCGGCCCCTCCCACCGCGTCGCCTCCTGCCGCGAGGGCTCCGCTCCGGTCGGCGGGGAGGGAAGGAAGAGGACTGCCCTGCAGGGCGCTCTGGTTCTCCGCACCACTGCCCCCTACAGGGCGACCAGAGTGGAACAAGAACAACAATAACAAAAAAGCAGCCGTGCCGCCCTAGGATTGGACAGAATGCCGCCTCCAACAATCTGCCGCCCCAAGCACCAGCTTGCTCAGCTGGTGCCTGGAGCCGGCCCTGCTCTGACAGGCCTTTGCAGTTCCATCCCCTTTGATCAGCTTCACTGGCTACAACTGCTCTGACACAGCAGAAGTGGATCACCTCTGCTTGCAGGGGTTAGCTACCCTGGGGTAGGGATAATAATGCTTCTTACCAAGGGTTTACGAGATCTTAATTGATGAATATTTGTCAAGCGCTTTGAGAGCTTAGATGCAAGGTGCTATAGAAGTACAAATTATTATTAAGAATGAGGAAATACTGCAAGGAGGGAAATAAGAAATGGACAGTGGGATTCTTATCTTTAGGGCAAAGCCCATCTTCTCTTCTTCCCACCCCCCCCAGAGTTGGAAGATGGCTGAGATGAGCAACTCAGATAGTGGTTGCATTGGTGGAGTTTAATACATTTTTATGTAGTGTTATCAGTAGCCAATGGACTATTTATGGACGTCTTTCTAGAAAAGAGGATCTACATCAACCAGAAGCTTGGGCTTGGTGCAGAAGTTACTGGGTGAAGTTCTATGGCCTGCATTATGCAGGAGGTCAGACTAGATGGTTATAATGGTCTCAAAATCTATTAACTGTATTTTTAAGAGTTTGTCCAGGGTGCCCCATTTGGGATGCGTGCTCTTTTATGTAGTGACAGCCAAACTAAATAAGGAAAACTACAAACTGATCTGGAAATTTACAGAGTACAAGCGATCTTGCAAAATTGTCTGTGGTTCCTGGCTCAGGATGGGTTGGAAATATGACAAGACTAGCCTCTCATGTTAATATGATACTTCTGCTTCCGGGCTTAGCTCAAAGCAGGAGGTGGAGGAATGCATGAGAATGGAAAAAGAGAAACTAAAGCAAAACCTAATCAAACTTGTTTTAAACTTGAAATAAATAAATAGATTCAATAGGGACCATTATGATTATTTAGTCTGACCTCCTATATATCAGAGGCCAAAGAACTTCACCTGGTAATTTCTGCATCAAGCCCATAACATTTGTTTGAGTTATAGCCTAGGTTTCCAAAGACATCCAGGGTTGATTTAAAGACTGAGTGATAAAGAATCCACCACATCCCTAGCTAAATTCAGGTTTGGTTCAAACAAAGTTCCAGTCCAGGTGCTGTACCTACTTAAGCATTATGGTGTGGCAAACCATCACATATCATAAGGAGATCCCTGGCACTCTGCACATTTTTACCTGACTGAGAACTCCCTTTCAACTAAAGGTTCAGAACCAGAGCCTCTCAATTCAACAGATCACCTGGCAGAGCTCCTGTGTCCTTTCCAATGAGTTTGATTTTGGAGACTTATCTCCAAGTTACATAAATTGTGATGGGGAGGAATAAAATGTCTTCCATATTTACAATATATGGCCTACACAATCAGATATTGCAGTAATTTGGCTCATAAGGATCTAGATACATAGACATTTCCTAATAGTTAGAACACGGCACAAGTCCCATTCCCTACTCAACTACTGGCTGTGTGACCTTGAGACAGTCACTTCACCTCCCCGATCTATGAAACAGGGAAAATTATATTGCCCCACCTTTGTCACTGCATGGAGATTCTCAGATGATGGTGAGTAGTATTGTTATTGCATGAAGAGGCAACCAGGCCTGGATCATAAGCGATGGTACCACAATGAAAAAAAAATAAGGACTAGTCTGCTTATTCAGAACTTGAAGTAGCTGGCTAGTACAGTTTACAGCTCTTACCTGGAGAGTCTGTTCCTTGAATAAAGATATTATGGTCTTTAAGGAGGCAGAGATTTGTTGCTCTCTCTAATGGGATGTGCTAAACCAGAGTATCCCAGCTATAAAGGCAGCAGCAGCTGAGTTGCAGCTCATAACACAGCTACTAATCAAGGTCCAGAGTCTCCTCTCAGAAACACAGGCACAGCTCCTATTGAAGCCAGCGATAGCTTCCTGCGCACACACCTCTCTGAAGGGAGAAATTATCCCAAAAATCAGGGGAGCAGGTTTTCAGGATATAGCCTCATACTGCAAAGGTGGTTGTGAGGGACGTAAGAATCCTTGACGATAATTGGATTCTCTGGATCAAAGTATGCCAGCCAGCATGTGTTTGATACAAGAGCCAAGTTTGAGCCCCAGTGAGGAAGCTGCAGCCCCTGCAGTCCTGAGGTGGATGAGTGTGCAAGCATCCTAGATTTTACCTAGCTGAGGTAAAATCCATTCAATGGTGTCTGACCACCACCGCCTCGTCCATTAACACTCTTGCTTCTAAAAGGTTTATCCCCAAGAACATAAAAGACAGGCTGAAAAAAAAGTGAGTCCAAGTGAACAAACAGCTACATTACCTGAGGTCTAGCCTTCTTCAAAGTACGTTTAGCAAAAAGCAGCACTCTGTACCCATACCCTTCCTCCACACATAGCAGTGCTGAGACTTCAGACATTTGTGATTAATATCTCCTGCCACCCAACCTTATATAATGAAGGCCCTAGGCTTTGCCCATGTCTCAACCTTGACCTACAGGGATCATCTCCAGGGAACAGAGCTACCCTCTCACCCCCAAGCTGAAGCAGGACATGGGTCTCTCTGCTGAAACTGCCAAGAAAGTGGTTATTTGTGGTGGGTTTTAGCGATGCCTTCAGAGAACTGGACTGAGACCATCAAAATCAGTTAAGGCAGGTCATCAGATAGTATCTGAAAGCTCTTGGCATCTAATGGCTATTAACCCGGGCTGGTGACCTGGATGCAAAAGGTTTGTTATATTTTTCAACATTCCCCTGAATCTTCTGGTCCCTTGTTATTTGTATGTATTAGTGAGTTCCCCCCACCTCCACCCATGAAATGTTCAAAATCCATGTGTGTTCTCTGGAGGGAGGCAAAAAAAGGCCTGCTCTAAAGACTATTGAAGTCTATGGAAGTCTTTCTATTGACTTTGATGAGCTCTGGAACAGCACCATAACAAGCTGAGCATTTAGCAGCGAGAGTTCCTGCCATGGAACTCGTAAGATGCGACACTCACGCTGGTAATGGCTTCATGCCTCGTTTGTGGATGGCGTTTGCAGACCTAAGAGTTCTGAATGCAATTTACTCTTGACCCAAGGCAGCTCAGTGCAGAATGCAGCCTTTGACTTTTCACTGAAGTCCCACTGAACCTACGTTTTTATCCTGTGTTACAGTGGACTGAATGAGGCACAAGGAGGTCAAGTGATTTGCTTAGGATCACCTGGTGAGAGAGTGACTCATCCTGGCTCCCAAGCCTTTTTTCCAAACACCCAAGGCTGCCTATTGAATTAGTAGAGCACTAAAGGAAACATGCTGTACTTGCTAGGACTAGATCAAGTACTTTGCACATTGCATTTGTGAACATCAAATAACGAACTGGGACACAGGAATCATTCACAGGGTGGTGAAATTGGCTTCAGAAGCCGCTCTTTCCCTGCCAACATCTTCCCCCTCCACAGCCCTTCCCTCTGTGACTGCCTGATAAGCAGCTCATTGCCAAGTGGTGGGCTGGGATATTAAGGGTAAGTCAATTCTTATTACAATAATAGCAGCTTGCACTTCAATAGCTCTTCCCTTCTAAAGATCCCAAAAGTCTTTCACAGAAGTATTATCACCATTTTACAGATGGGAAACTGAGGAAGGCACAAATCAATAAGGCTGACTAGCCCAAACTCATGAAAGGCCTGATTCTGCTCCCTTCTCCATGCGGAGTAGTACTTTACAAGTATGAGTCCCAGTAGACTCTGCGTAAATGTGGCAGATTCAAGGATAGAAATGAGGGCCTCAGCAACCTGCGCTGTGCTCTAACCATTAGACAACATTGCCTCCCAGCTCAAGATCGAGTTGTGATATCACAGCTGAATGCTAGAACGCTTACATCATGCTACGTGGAGGGAAGGGCCATAAACACTGTGCTACAGAACTATATTTGGAAGCTGTATTTCAGCATCCACATGGGTACCGGGGCAATGGGTCTTCTATTGTAAGCTCCTACAACTCAGTAAAACTGTACATTTGATTCTACCTATAAAGCAAACCTATGGTAGATGTGAGCTACCTTGAAATGCACACCGCTCTTGTTCAGACTGCACCTCGGGCAGCATGTATTGGTGAAGCCATAATCTTTAGGGAGATTCAGCAGGACCGTCAAAATTTTTTTTTAGAAGAGCTAGAATTGCTCATTTCGCTTGCACTCTTTCACACGGATACCATTTGAAAAGTAGCAATATTGTGATTATTACCATGTGATGGCTGTTGGGGGGCAGAAGTGAGTTGAGTGCAATGGTCTAGGTTCATTTCTTAGGCCAGGGCCAGATCACGATGCCCTTACACTGACTTGTGCCTTATTCCACAAGTAGTCCCACTGACAGTTGTGGGACTACTTGCAGAATAAGGTGCTACCTTTCCATTGCAAGTAAGGGTATAAGAATCTTCCCCATGTGATTTCTACATTAATCAACACCAGCATAGCTGGCTCTAATTGTTGCTATTATTAGCAGTACTGGTAGGAAGATAGAGGATTGAACAGGCCATGGAAACTCAACTACCTTCTCATGCCTGGAGAAGATCCCTTCTATTAGGGCTGAAGCACAGACAATGCAATGGGGAGAAGCTACTGCAGCCACCGCCAATGCTGCATTAATGTCTTTTTAAAATATAACACTACTAGTATAGGCTCTAGTGCAGGAGTCTCAAAGTCCCGGCCCGCGGGCCATCTGTGGCCCGAGAACCTCCGCAATGTGGCCCACAGAAACTTTTTTAAAAGTTCTTTCATCCAGCCCCTGTGGCTGACGGCCAAGGGGGGGGGGGGGGGGGGGGGGGGGAGAGGGCAGGAGCAGGGCTGGCTTTAGCAGGTGCAGGGCCCAACGCCAGGATGCGAATTGTCTAGCACCCCCCCGCCCCGACTCCACCCGCTCCCTGCCCCATTGGATCCCTCCCCAAATCCCCGCCCTGGCCCCACGTCTTCCCCAAGCACTCCGCATTCCTCCTCCTCACCCCTCCATCTCAGGATTGCACTGATCAGCTGTATGGCGGCGCAAGCGCTGGAGGGAGGGGAGAGAAGCAGGATGCGGCTTTTTTTTTTTCCCCCCCCGTTCCGCCGGCAGCCCCGGAAGTTGCGGGGCCCTCTCAGGCGTGGGTCCCCATTCCGGGGAATCGGCTTAAAGCCAGCCCTGGGCAGGAGAGACCCATTCAGCCACACCGCTGGCTCTGTCTGCTGCAGGCACTGCCCTCTGCAGCTCCCATTGGCTGGGGGAGAGGGACAGAGATACCATCACTAGTCGCCGGGCAGAGTCAGTTGGGGCGGCATGAGTGACATTATTGGCCCACTGGGAGGATTTGAGGTCTGGCACTGGACCTAAGATAAGTTGAGTTTAAGACCCCCTGCTCTAGTGTCTGCATTTTACTAAAAACCCCACACAATACAGTCATTAGTTGTAAGCCTTGACCTGGCTCTGATCTGTGAACTGTATATTTTAAAGAATTTGAGTAAATTACCTTTTCCTGTTATCCTTAGATTGGGAATTTCAGAATTGGCTGTTCTGCCTGTTCTTTTATGATCCCCACCATACAGACTATATTCATGATTCTGCTCTCACTTACTACAGGTTTGATCCTGCACTACTGTCAATGGCAAGACTCCCATTGACTTCACAGCAAGAGTCAGTGGAGTTATAGCCATGTAAGCCTGTATGAGTGTTTGCAGAATCGGGCCCAACATCTGCAGTTACAAGCATAAACTGCCATCCATGCCCATTCGTTTGAGGTGCCAGGGAGCCCTCAAACTTCGTGGAAGCTCCTAGCACCAGTCCCCATAGGATAGTCTGATATCCCCATAGGATAAAACTTAAGATAAGAAGCAAAATCAAGAATTGTTGTTTATTGGATCCAAGTTCTGCTATAATTGTTTTGTTTTATCACAGCATCCACTACCTGTGTGTCAGAGAGTGGTACAAGCTGTATGAAGAAAAGGACAAGGATTCTGTTCTTAAATCCAACTAAACCTGACTACGGTGGATAAATATGAAGTACCCATCCTTGTAGAAAAGGAACATGTACTTAATGGATTGCATTTGAGAGGAAAGGGAAATCAGTTTAACAATGATAAATTCTTCCCCAACAGTATTAATTGATAATGATAAATTCTTCCAACAGTATAAACACTATTTTATTTGGTAAAAATTATATATCGGACAACCCTGTGAGCAATTTACAGTCAAATTTCCTCTTAGAACTTTGGGGTATTTTATTCCTTCTGAGTTTGTGCCCAATCTGGTGGGCAAAGCATCATGGATCACAGATACCATTTGCCTGGGATCAGGGTGTAGACACCACTTAGCAGTTTCACTTTGTGCTACAGCCAAACAGTATTGCCAACCCCATGCATTCAGAATCGTGACGCAGGCCACCCAAGACTCAAGATATATTTTTAGAGTCTCAACAATATAAGCCCAATAAATGTGGGGGATCTTTTTATTTACCTCCTGGGGTGTTGGAGTCAGGATTCATGTTTTCAGTCTTTACTCTGCAAGCAGAAGGGCTAGAAGTTGCCTTAAAAGGAAAAGGAAGCTGAGGATCTCAGGTAATAGCTGATCCCACCAGCTGCTGAAACTCTAAGAAAACACACCAAAAGCTGCAGCAGTTGGCAAAACTGGCAAATGCAGGTAAACTAGATGTAAGCTCTTCGCGGAAGGGAGTGTCTCTTTTGGTGTGTTCAGACAGTACTTGGCACAGTGGGGTCCTCATCTCAGTTGAGGCCTCTAGTTGCTACTGTAAAAAGTATATTTTTTCCCTTGTGGTAGTGTTCAAAGGCCCCAGTCAAGACCAAGACCCTATTGTGCTGGGCACTGGCCACGCACAGGAAAATTGTAAGCTCTTTTGGGCAGGACTATGTATTTTTTTCCACTGCCACCAATTTGGGTGGGAAGTAAGCACACAGGTGCCCACTCCCATCAAGACTCTCCCCAGATCCTTTGGAGGGTATAGGTACTCCCCTCATCATAGTGCTCGTCGGGCAACAGCCCTTTGAGATAGCAGCAACCTTTTCTATCTAGGCAGCCACTGCTGCTGGCCCTGCCCCAGTGAATGAACCTACTTGAACAGGGGGTGAGACTTCGAACTATGAAGGTAAGAATGGCCATATTGGATCAGATCAGTGGTCTATCTAGCCCAGTATCCAGTGCTAGATGCTTCACAGGGAATGTACAGAACAGAGCAATTATCGAGTGATCCAGCTTCTGGCAGTTGGAGACTAGGAACGCTCGAAGCATGGGGTTGCCCACATGGTCAAGGATGCTAATAGCCTTGATGCACCTATCCTCCATGAAGTTCTCTAATTTTTTTTTCGAACCCAGTTGTACTTTCGACATTCATAACATCTAATGGCAATGAGTTAAACAGGTTGACTGTTTTAAACCTGATGCCTATTAATTTTATTGGGTGGCCCCTAGGTCTTGTGTTAGGTGAAGGGGTATATGAGGACACTTCCTTATTCATTTTCTCCACATCATTCATGATTTTATAAGCCTCTATCATAACTCCCTATGTCATCTCTTTTCTAAGATTACCAGCCCCAGTCTTATTACTCTCTCCTCATATGGAAGCTGTTTCATCCCCTTAATCATTTTTGTTTCCCTTCTCTCTACCTTTTCCAACTCGGATACCTCTTTTTTGAGAGGCGGCAACCAGAACTGCACGCAGTATTCAAGATGTGAGTGTACCAGGGATTTATGTAGTGGCAACCCAAAAAAAAAAAAAGTTATTATTTATCCCTTTCCTAATGGTTCTTCACATTGTTAGCTTTTTTGACTGCTGCCGCACATTAAGCAGGTGTTTTCCTCAAAAAAAAACAGAAAAAAAAAAACCTATCCACGATGATTCCAAGATCTTTCTTGAGTGGGCAGCTAATTTAGATCCCATCATTTTATATGTATAATTGGGATTATTTCTTCCAATGTGCATTATTTTGCACTTAACACTGAATTTTATCTGCCATTTTCTTGCCCAGTCACCCATTTTAGTGACTCTTTGTAAGTCGTCACTGTCAGCTTTGGACTTACCTATCTTAATTAAAAGGAAGTGGGTCAATTAGTGACTCTTTAATGGTCCAAAATTAATGTTAAAAATAAATGCAAGCAAGAGACCAAGATCGGTCATTTACTCACCTTGGCCCTAACGTCTTAAAATCTTACACTTACGCGGGACTTGGGAGTGGCCTGCAACTATCTAGGTATTTAAACACCATTCATCCCTATTTGTGGCACTAATTTCACATAGGCCACTGAGCATCTGGGAAGCCAGTCACTCCAGGTTAGGGTCAGCAACATCAGAACCGACTTTAAAAATATATCTAACCATTTTTGGTATCCACTTCATTATAGGTAGATATGAAGATGGAAATATATTTTTCTAATACTTGGGTCTGGAATTGGGGTTCAGTTCTTTTATATTTCAATGGATCCACAAAATTAATGCAAGAGTTTCCTATGTGGATCATTAAAGTCTGATACAATAGCTGCTTCCAGATTGCATTCATGTAAAGTCAAATTTCTGTTTTCTCTTGCCCTTCCCTTTTTTGTGTGATTAAACTGACTTTAATTAAATTCATGCACTGATGTCTACATGTGAAGTCTTTTCCCAGATTGCTAAAAATGTAGCCTTTTTGAGAGTAATTGTTATGAGAATATCCACTCATTTCCTTCCTATGTTCAAATATTTTAAGCTCTATACATGCAAAGCTTTCTTGGCAAATAAATAAAAAGAAAGAAACAAGCCTGATGCACAAAAGCAGGGATGGAGGCTGTCCCATTAAGGGGATTAATAAGAACTCTTAATATAGCTTTAGAAACTATGTGTTTATTTAGATGAAGGATGTCTGTTGAATAATAATCTTTTCCTATGGTATATTTTAGGTTTACGAAAACCTAACTTATTCAAAAGCATTTGCATGCAGAGGAGATATCCCCTGTAAAGTGCAGGGGATTTTTGAGTCTTAATATCAAGGTTAGCACAATGCCAGGTTTAGCTTCCTAATACATAATTGGCCATTTCTTGCTAAGGGAAATAATTAAGCTGCTCATTGTAATATACATCATTATGAAACAATTTTTATCCTTTGTTTTTATATACAATAGAGTCTAAACCCTTGTGAAATGCCATTAAGCCTACACTTTACAGTTTGTCATATTGTTCTTGCTTACAAGTATTACAGTAGCACCTGGACCCCAGACTAGACCAAGGCCCCGTTGTGCTAAGCACTGTTTACACCCCTAACAAGACAAAGCAAACAAAGGGTGGAGAAAGAAATATTTCATTCTCCCATGTTACAAATGGGGAGCTGAGGTCCAGAGAGATTATGGAAGAGAGCCTTAAAGATAGTCAGGTGCCTAACTCCCACTTAAATCAATAGGAGTTAGGCACCTGAATACTTTTGAGGTTCTGGACTTAAGTGACTTGCTCAAGGTCATGTAGGAAGTCTATGGCAGAGCCAAGAATTAATCCCATAGTCCTAGGAGTCACAGTCCCTTGCCATAAACACAAGACCATCCTTTCTACCATATATTTTAGGCCAAAACCTGTGCCTTTGTCGGGGTCCGATCTTGCAAGATGCTGAGCAACTTCCTCTCCTATTAAAATCACTGGCAGTTGAGGAGATCAATATCTCACAGGAGGCACTCAGCACCATGCAGACCCGGTCTTTGTACTTATGCAATGTTCCCATTCATTTCAATCAGCGCTTCACCAGAGTGAAGATTTAGGGCTTGATCCTGCCTCCACTGAAGTCAATGAGAGTTTAGTCTTTGTCATCAATGGGAGTGGGACTGGGCTGCATGCTCTGTTTCACCTAGGATATTAATTTCTAATGATGTTTTTAGTTTAGTTCAGACTAACTCCCTTCTTCTACTTCAGTACCTCACACAGGTCAGCATAGGAAGTGCCGTACTGAACGGCAACGTCGTCCATCGAATCTGGTACCATGCCTTTGCCAGTGGCCAGCATATGCTGCTTCAGAAAAAGGTGTAGGAAGCCAGCAGTAGGCAGATGTGCATTAATCTACCCACAGGGTAAACTTCCTAACCTCCATTAGCTAGAGCCTGGCTGGTGCCCTGAAGCATGGAGTTTAAATACTCCTTCCAAATACTTTTTGTTATAGCGAGAATTACAACAACTTTGGATGCAGTAGCAATATTTGTAGGAGGCATGTGGTAACCACCAAAGGACTATCAATCATGTTTATATAACAGACGCAGCTCCTAGGTGCTGGCACTCATCTGTATATGCGAGAGACCCAGCACTTTATGAATTGGTGTGCTAGTACAGTATATGCCAAAGGCAAAACTAAAATACATCCATGTAAAGCAAAGAACCAGAGCAGGTTTATCACCTAGTTGTAAGCTTCTCTCTCACAAACTAATTAGTTAAAGCAAATTTATTGAATCCACCTTGACTGTAAAGTCTCTGGTGAAACACTTTGCAATGGAGAGAGCCTGGTATATTTCCCCCCCAAAACCAGCAGCACAGTGGTATTTAAACATGGAACCAAAATCCTGGTGTAAAGGAATACTTAATTTCAATCTTCAAAGCACACTGCAACTATCAATTAATCCTCAGGAACCTCTGTGAGGTACTTAAGGGCCTGATCTAGTGTCCACTAAAAATGAATGGAAGTCTTTTCAATGACTTTAATGGGTCAGACTCCTCGTTGTACAGATAGGGAAACTGAGGCAGGGGTTAACCCATTTGCCAAAAGCCACAGAAGAGGTTGTTTTCAGAGCTAGGATTATTGATGAAGACTTCCTGGCTTCCTTTACTAGGTTCTGGCCTCCCGCTATCACTGGGATCATGTATTTTTAAATAATGTTCTCTTAATTCTATCATGGGAAGATCACTTCTATGTTTATGCAGCATCTGCTGGATTTAAATGTGTTTGACAGAGTTTAACATGCAGGGCTTCACCCAAGTGAAGGAATAATTGATTTCTTTGAACCTTCAGATCATCTTTCAGTTTTTCCTAGCTAATTTTACCAAAAAGCCCAATCCATATGATTTTAGAGCCTAGCTCCAAACCCACTTCAGTCAATGAAACCTTTCCCTTACTTTTTAGGAGTGATGGTATAGACAGTATATTCTGAAGTATTCAGGTGGAACTAGCTCATGCATAGAGACAGTCAAGTTATATTTTGAAATTGATTTGATTGTTATATTTGTAGCATGAATTATAAGCAAAGATAAGCATTTTCTGATTATTTGCCCAATTTATAAGGCTGGGTGGTTATTTCAAGTATCTGAGCCCATTGACTGTTGAAGTCAATGGAAATCTTTTCCCAGACTCACGTAGGCTTTGGATCCTGCCCCATGCACATATTTGTCGTATGATTCAAATAAACTGCTGGCAAATAATTCCATTTCATTATTTGCCCTCAGCTCTATTCATTAACTACATTTAAAACAAGTTTGTGACTAGACAAGCATGCCAGAGAGAGAGAGAGAGAGAGAGAGAGCGCCTCAAACAGCAAGCATTGCTCAAAGCTATTTCTACTCAGGAGAGGATGTGAGAGATAGAGAATAAACCACACGTGACAGATGTTAGTCAATCGCTTAATGCATTACTAGAAGGCCCTCTGATACGATGGTGATGAGTGCAGCATAAGAACCCATACGGAGTAGAACAGAAGGGTGGCATTCAACTCTAAGAGGAAGGGGGTGGGAATAGGGAAATAGGTGAGCACCTGTAGTATTTTAAAGGATGTAGCAGAAATTGCTGTGACCCATGCTTCCCAGATACGCTCAGAAACACTGCACCAAGATTTCCCCACTGAGTGGGAAAGACTTTCCTCCTCACCCACAGTGCCAAGCGTGGACCAGAGAGCCACAGTTTAGCCCATGAAATTATCCTGAATATTTCAGTCACTTGTTTAAACAAATACAGGTCAGAGCCTCAGCTGCTGTAAGTGAGCAGAGCTCCTTTGAAGCCAATGGAGTTATGCCAATTGGCACCAGCTGAGAATCTGGCTCTTCTTGTTCTCCTTGAATTGCATCTGGATGTGTTTGGAAATTTGTCTCCAATGCATTTGCACAGAGAGGATAGAAACAGAATAGGTGGAGGCTTGAAAACTGCCCTCTGCTGAAGAAGCCAAAGCACCACAGAAAAGTGATGGCTTAGGTCTCATTTAGGCATTTACTTTTCCCTCCCGGATTCGGAAGGTGTTAGATTCACTGCGATTTCTGATCACAGGGTTCTTTGTTGGGTGCATGTGTGCAGTGGTGTGTTTCTAAATCTGGTCCAACTGGACACTGCCAGATGGTACAAAAGCTTACCGGAATTTCATTTTCAAATAAACCACAAACTTGGATGAGCTAATGTTGTTCCACATAAAAGCCACAAAAACATGACAAAGTGATGGTGTTTCAAGTAGAGAACATGGAGAGAGAGAGAGAAAACCAACCACTCTCATCTGAAAGAGCTCTCATACAGAAGCTATACATGCCTGCCCATTGTTTTGGAAAATGCTTACTTACAAGGGAAAACGGCACTGTAGCAAGGCTATAGTTTAAAAAAAAATTCCTCCCAAGCTGGTGTCTGCACAGCAGAACACTGGCAGAATGACACAGAGACCACATCTGGTCATAAACCTTGTTTTATTTTTAATGCTCATGAAAAACAGATCCCCAGAGGCAGTCAGAGTGCTCTTTAGTCCCAGGACAGCTACAACACAGGCAGGAGGAAGAGCATACATCCCACCATTACATTGCCACCGCACGCGGGGAAATGGGGTGGGAGATGAGAGGATCTCTGTTCCCCTCCAGTCTTGGCATCTTTAAGACTTGCTAGTAGGAGCTAATGATAGTAGATTCTATGCCAATATCTACCCACTGGGAACAGAATTGAGACCCCTGACTCATTTCACATACCAACAGCCGTAACAAGTTTCAGATTCTATTGCCTTAATTGGATTTAAACCAGCGGGTTAAAGGCAAAAGGGCTTTATATCCATTGCCCAATTCCCTAAGCTACCCACTAAAATATTTTAGTGCAGAATTACTATCCCCCAGAAGCACCATAGCCACCCACATGCATGTGAGAAGAGGGCTTTTCTCATGGCTGTGTTCCTGTTTGGGTGGGACAAATGAAGCAGCCAAGGAGAAAGGCAGGGGCCTCCAGGGTCTTTACCAAGGGCCTCAACATGGATGGTTATGTTCCTTTGCCAAATCACTGTGGAGGTTGGAGCCTGAAAGCCTCTGTCCCTTCCCTGGGAAAGAGCAAGTTGTGCCTGAATTTCTTGTCTCCTGGGATGAATTGCTGGTTTGGCAGTTTCCTGTGGGACCACCTACGTCACAGCTACCACAAGAAATTCCACTAGCCACATGTAAAATAATAAGAACTTTGTTTCCATTTTAAAGAGTGTTTTACTAGCGAGCAGCTGCTGTGACCTGGCCCTGAAGATACTGCCATCTGTCCGCTTTTCATACCCACATTCAGTTCTCCCCCAAACACCACACTTTATTTCAGCCTAGGCCAGCCCCACAGGGACAGTCTTTTAAAACTAAAACCAGGAATCTCTGCCCATGAATCCGTTAAATAATGGTAAAATTAACAGCGTTTAGTAGAAAAGAGTCACGGACATGACCCTTTTTAAGGGTGGACCTGATTTTTTTTCAGTCCCCCAAGCCAGCCCCACCCAGTTTGTGTGTTTTGTCCACCTGTTGCAATGTAGATTATAGAGGACTCTCATTTTGTATTCTATGTCTGTACAGCACCAAGCACAAATGGGGCCTGGATAAAGAACAAGCAGTGGAAATTGTTATTAACTGGGGAAGGAGACTATAAGGAGAACTTTGATGAGAGATTAGCATGACATTCAACAGATTCCACCAGGAACATTTAGAAAATAAGGGTGGAAGTTAAATCAATAAATACCCCCTTTAAAAGAAGATCAGAACATTAAAGTAGCTACCTTTATATTGGAGATCTAATACAAGTTATGGCACCAGTTCTGCAAACACTTACATGCTTAACTTTACACACACAAGTAACCCCACGGAAGCCAACGGGACTACTCACATCACACACTGAGATGTGGGCAGCCAGGTGTAGTGGTCAGAGCAGGAGCCAGGAAGCCAATTACCAGAGCCAAGGGGTTGGAGCCGGAGCCAGAGCCAGGAACTGAAGCCAGGGGTTAGAGTCAGGGAGCCAATAACCAGAGCTAAGGGATCAGGGCCAGAGTCAGGAACCCAATCTAGTAGGGAAGCAGGACTAGAGCTGGGACCATTACAACTTCAGGTATAAACCTTGAGCAGCCAGGCCTCAGTTGTTGCTGTTGGGCTTCAGGGCAGGCTTGCTGACTTCTTCAGTGAATCAGGCAGAGTAGTCAATCAGGCAGTCCTGCTGTGGCTCAGGTGTGCTCATAGGCTGCCTGGAGACTGGGCAGGCACAGCTGCAAGTCCTCAATCCTGACAACTCACATGAAGTACTAGCCTGAAACCTGGTCTGGCCAACTGCACAGAGAATGAGATCTATCCTGGAGTATACACACTAAATGTTTTCCCTCTAGTGCAGTTTCTAAAATATGGGCAGCCAGGAGCTTAAGCAGGGAGGGTACTGTAAGGGATGAATCCGCAGGAGTAGAGACTGTAAGAACCACTCAGAGCCACTGATTCTTGGACCATTTCAATCCCTGGAATATGAGACCTTTAAAAAAATCTGTCTTTCCAGCCCTTAAGGCAGCTGCCTGTTATCAGCAAAGACATGATGATGTTGCTATTTTTTCTTTACACTTTCAAGATTTGGGGATAGATTTCAATTTCATCTTTATAAATAACTTTCTATTTCACACTTACCTGTTCGTTTTCTGCCCTAGTTAGAATCAATATTGCAGATAATTATCTGTCGGAGCACTTATACATCACTTGGAGGTGATTAACAAAAAAGAGTCTTTTGCTTTATTTAAAAAAAAATGTTTTCAGTGAATTAAATGACAATGAGAAGTAGTAGATCGATGGTGGCCAGAAACCAAAGAGCTATCTATCCACAGCCTGACTCCTCCACACCGCCCCACAAGTCCTGGGCTTCAGTGACCACCTCCCATGGTGATTATTTTCTTTTCCTGCTGCTTTGGTCCTGTCATCCACGCTCAAAGGCCTTCACTGGCTCACTTTAAATGTCAGCATTGAGTGCAGTCTCCACATCAGAGCTGCGACACCTTGGTCTTTGTTTCTACCTGCATCCCAGACTTCGCCAACTCTTCTCACTTTGATGCTTCCTTTCTCTCCTAACATTTGCTCCCTTGTGTCTTCTCTTCATGCTGTCTGAAGCCCCCTCTGTCCCACAAAGCACCCTCCCTCTCCACCTTCACATCGCTCCTTAAAATCCATTTCTACCTGCTGGTTTGCCACACCTGACCTCTCCCTGATGTGTCCAGCCCTATAGAGATCTCTCTCTTTCTCAGCCCACATTAGCAGCCCTGGTGTTTCTCCTACGCAACACTAGATGAATACCTATAACAAATGTGCTCATTTTACTGGTAACCTGTCCTATCTCCCTTCCATCTGTTCCCTTCTGCCAGAACTCTACACTGTGAGCTCTGCTTTACTCAGGGACCGCCATCTTCTCACCCATTTGTACAGCATCCAGAGAGGTGGGGCCACAATCCTGAACTGGGATCCCACACCTCTAATGTCACACAAGTAGTTAATAATAAATTAGCTGAGAGGATAGTTCAGTCCCCAGGGTCAATCAGGCCAAGGTCTTTCCACAAAAGACCCCCCTTGAGGCCCCCCACAAAAGAGTCAGTTTTAACAGCAATTTGGTAATGTAACTGCCTGAACACTAGGAACAGGGCTGAGAGCAGCAATTCATTTCAAGGGGGTCACTAAATAGCAATAGTTAATGGTTGGGAATCCTACGCTAGTTCAGTGAGTTTGCAGCAGACCCTCCTGAACCCCCAGATAAGCCCCACTGAAGCTCTTAATGCAAAGTGGAAGTGATCTGGAGGGTATTGCACCCACCCTCTGCAGAAGGATGGATTCCTCCCAGAATACGCAAGGTAAACACTGAGAAATGCACCTTGCTCGGGAGCATTCACTTCACTGGCATGGGATTCGACAGGCGTAGGGGTAATCTATTTGTGTGAAAATAACCCTCTGGAATATAGGAGAGATTTTTTCTTACTTTTAAGGGGAAATGCATATCTGTGTAAGGCCCTGCATATAATTTCAACCTTAAATACAGAGCCTGAATGGGACTTAACTGGTGCAAAGGGCCTTGTGCAGGCCTTCTGTATAGAGATGAATTCTATTCTTAATGTTTCTTTTAAGCTTTCTGTTTGTCTGCAGTTACAGTGTAAGCGATCATCACCGTTTTTTCTTGTCTCCCCGTCCAACCCAGTGTAACCACTATTTTTCTATGGTCACAATCCTCCAACTGGGTTTGTATAGGTGGAACCCTCCACCCATATGGAGCTTCACTGGGGTCTGTCCGAATAGCTCCACCTGCAGGATCGGGGTCTTTCTTTGCAGTATGTCTGATATTTCATGTGTCTGAAAGGGACAGGCAGTTACACCAAATGAACCACAAATCATGCTCCTTTTCTTCTTGTATGCTAAACTTAAATCTTGGATAAGATGGGTAGAGCAGTTGCTCAATAGCTCTCTCCTGTGTTTTGCATGTTAGCTAACAGCTAATCAATCATAGCAACTGTATGAATAAAGTATGCGCCCTGCTTCCCTCTTTGCCAAGTTGCTTGGGGTGCTATACAACATAACTTTTTCTTTTCAAACCCAGGTCAAATCCTCAGCTGGCATAAATCAGCAAAGCTCTTTTGAGTGGAGCTATGCCAATTTACACCAGTTGAGTTTCTGGCCCATGAAATAGATTAAAAAATACACTCTTGTTGTTGAAACAGACTAGAATATTTAGTTATTGCTATTATTTATTATTTGAATTAAAATAGTGTTCCAAAGGTCCCAATCAGGGCTGGGGACCCATTGCACTGTACAAACACATGAGTCCCTGCTCCAAAGAGTTTACTATCTAACTAGACAACTGATGGGAGGAGAAACAGAAGCACTCGAAGGTGAAGAACTTTGGCCAAGGCCAGCAGGTCAGAGCTGGGAACAGAGCCCTATACACTTACGCTGCAACAAAAAAAAACAAACCCGGCAGCAAGTCTCAGAGCCCAGATCAACTGATTCGAGCTTGCATGGCTCACACTACAGGACTAAAAATAGTGGCATAGATATTCCTACCACAGGTGGGTTTCAGAGGCTGGTCTCCTGCCCCACTGCTCTTTTTTTAGCCCTGTAGTGTGAGCCCCACAAGATTAAGTCAATTGACCGAGGCTTGAAAACTCACTGTTGTGGGTCTTTTTTTGCAGTGTAGATGTACCCCAGGTCTACTGACTCTCAGATCACTGGTGCCTGAGATCCATGGGACCGCCCAGCCACCCTTATGTGACATCAGTTTTGAAAAGGCTTCACAAGGGTGATGAACCTGAGACATGAAATTCAGATCAAGAGCTGGATCCAAATCTGGGGCATTGTTTGGAGCTGAGTATTTGGTTCAGGCGCATCTCTCCTTTATGTGTGTACAGGTAGCTATGATTCTGTTTCCTGGGCACTGAATACACATTATATGCTCCTTGTATACAGAAACAAAAACATTAGAAGCCAAATCTATCCATCTATCCCTAATCCCTACCTACCTAGTTAGGCAGCTTCCATTTTTGTAGTTGATGGAGACTGTACATAGATTCATAGACTTTAAGGCCAGAAGGGACCATATTAGACCATCAAGTCTATAGAACTTCATAAAGAAGAATGGAATGTTTGTAATTGTTCCTAAATTGTTTGGTTTCTTATATGAAACACAGTTCAGAGGAAGTCTCAGTACTAACCTGCTGTAATGCCAACCAGGGACTCGGGTGTCCAGATGTCCCGATTTTATAGAGACAGTTCCGATTTTTGGGTCTTTTTCTTATATAGGCTCCTATTGCCTCCCACCCCCATCCTGATTTTTCACATTTGCTGTCTGGTCACCCTACCAGGGACAGCTAGAGGGAAGAGGTGTCAATTTCAATTTGGTATGTTTAGAAAAAAGGTAAAGGCTGGCACCATACCCTTCATCGCACACACATATAGCACAGCTCTAATAAACACCCCTTTTTTCAGAAATGGGCCTGCAGTGCAAATTTGAATTTGGATTTCAAATGCCCCAAAGTTCAGGAGTGTTAGGATCCATGGGTTTCATTCCGGCCATTGTAGAAACAGAAGCTATGAAATTCAGGCCCAGGTCAAGGTCTGGATTTCAAACAATAAGGTGCTTAGATCTGGGGTTTTGTTTCTAAGGCCCTGTCTACATTAGTGAAACTTGCACTGGTGAAAACTGGAGATATGTTGCACTGGTGGAAAGTAGGACTTACACAGTTTAACTGAGTCTTGCAATATTTGATGTTTTCTTAAAGCCCAAGCTCCCGGAGTCATGGGATTGCAGGAAAATCTCAGCTTTCCTTGAAAATAATAATAATACAAAGGAGCTAGCTTTCATGGTTATACAGAAAAGGTTGAAAAAATGAACCCTAGCGATTTAAAAACAAAAAAACAAAAAACAGAAGGCAAATCCCCCAAATAATAATTATTTTTAAAATCTTATGATTTTGAAGCCAATTTCATGGGTTTTTTTGGGAGGGCTGAGTCATGATTTTTTGAATGCTCAGAGTGGACAATACTTCTTACCTCGGTGCAAATTTTTTTGAAAATTTTCATAGATAGGACCTATTTGGGTATGTCTACACAGCATTTTGGAGCGAGCAGGAGAGAGCTGCCCAGCTCCACTCGATAGACTTGGACTAGTGGGGCTCATGCTAGCGCTCAAAAAAAATTGCTGCATAGACAGTGCTTTGAAGCTGGGGCTCAGACTCTGAAGCCTGGGAGCTGGGTGGGCTTCAGAGCCCAGGCTCCAGCCCAACCCTGACTATTTACACGGTTATGGTGAGAGGGCTAGCGGCCGCCTGCCAACCCCAGCTGGGAGGCTGGCTCCCAAATGCTGTGTAGACAGACCCTTTATTTCTGCTTTCACTCACGGGGCTTCTCCAGTGAGAATCTTCGCAGGGCTGAACGTGCTATTTCAATGGGCCAAGTCTGGCAGTGACTAATTATTCAGCTCACCATCTGAAGGCCACCACACCCCGGCGTGGGCTGCAAACCTCAGCATTACATAAGGAGGAGCTCTGCAGCTGCTGCTTCAAAACGAGACTGAAAACTTCCCAAGTGGAATCCCCTGCTGCCAGGAATGAAGTTACGCCTCCCCCACCCCCAGCTACAAGCCCTATCAATGGGGGACAGGCACACTAGGAACTTACTAAGAGGGTGCGGTCTCTGAGGGAATCACTGCCCAGCTGGTGCTACTGAACAGCTCATTCTTCACCTCGTTGCCAGGCACTGCTCGTAATAATAAACTCCCACATGCCTGTGATGTTATCTCTTGCTCAGCTGCGCTAGGTGGGAGCTGCTAGCTAGATGTGCCAGCTCAAGTGAAGTGGCAGCCTCCCAGCGCCAAGCTGCCTGCCCAAGAAAAACCACATAACAGTTCCAGTTGGGGGATTACAAAGAGAATGGGCCAGTCAGGGGCAGTTTTCTCATGCTGTTATATAATAGCTATGACAAAACCAGAGCAGCAGAATGTTAATGTCTCAGACACCTTGTTTTCTATGTTACGCTAGTCGCTTGCCTGCCTGTGCTTTGATTTTAACTGGCTGATCAGTCCTGTTTATTTCATTTCATTTCTTTTGTAAAATGGTTGCTCTCACAAGAGTTCCTCTGCAGCCACACCAGGGCTTTGAGCCTGCAAACACTTATACATGTACACAACTTTTCTCATGTGAGTAATCCTGTTGACTCCAATGAGGCTACTCCTATGAGTAAAGCAGTAAGTGATGCTGCAAGCATGCAACTGTAGGAGACAGAGCTTTATTAAATGTGCCGAGAGGCCAGTGTTACATACTGAGGTTCCATTGTTTGTCCAGGAGCAGCCAGTCCCACACTTGAATTTCAAGCCTTTGGTCCCTGGCCAGTCTAGGTCCCTCTTGAACAGCGCCGGCGCTTCCATTTAGGTGACCTAGGCGGTCACCTAGGGCACCAGGATTTGGGGGGGCGGCATTTTGCCGCCCTCGGCGGCAATTCGGCGCCAGGGGTCCTTCCGCACTCTGGGTCTTCGGCGGCAATTCTGCGGCGGATCCTTCACTCGCTCTGGGACCCGCCGCCGAAGTGCCCCGAAGACCGGGAGCGCGGAAGGACCCCCCCGCCGCAGAATTGCCGACGACGACCGGGAGCGCGGAAGGACCCCCGCCTAGGGCGCCAAAAACCCTGGCGCCGCTCCTGCTCTCGAAACCTAATTCTCCTTCACCGGTTCCATCCATCAGACTGTAGGATTGAGCCATGCCTTAAGCAGTATCTAGAACCGCCTTGAGCAAGAAATCCCTCTTTTTATTAAACTCTCTTTACAACACATCCTGGTCCTGTCCGGTAACTGTGGAGGACCAGGAACTCGATAACCACACCACAATCTCGAACTTGCATTCCCCCATCGCTGATGTTTCTTACTTCTCGGGCTCTGGAAATAAGATGGCTGCTTGAACTCTCTTGGGAAGCTCTCAGCTGATGTGGAATGGTATGATTCCACAGTTGTCAAAGGAGCTCTGCCAGTTTGCACCAGCCGAGCAGCTGGCCCTCTGTTTCTAGTCAAGATGGGATTCCTACGCAATAGGGAAATATTTAAATTTCACTTTCCTCCTCCCTCTCCTCCAGGAAAAAAACAACCACCACCCATCCTATTTCATTTATTTGCTTTTTGGATTATGAAAACTTTTCTATACATATTCTGGCTGCTGTAATGTAAGCTGTGGCCCAGACCAGTGCCCAGAGAACTCAAGCATGGGGCGAGGAGAAGGCAGCACAAACATGGCTTAAAACCAACCTTCCCCATTACACCGCACCCCCCACCTCCTGACTTGCACCAAGCGCTTCTCGCCTGGACCTCAAGCCACACACCATTTTCTCTCACATTTTTTATTAATATGTTTGAGGCCTGTTAAAAATGAGGCTTCTGGTTCCTGATGTCATCCCCTTCATTCCTCTTGAAATCGTTCCCTAAAGTGTATTCTCTAAAACCGACAGAGGTTAAGCAAGTTCATTTGGAACCTGCACAGCTCCCTCCTGACCAGTAGATTTTCCTTGAGCCAATTTATTTTTATTTTAAATCATGCTTATTCGCTGCAACCAAGATAGTTTATATGCAGCCCAACATGTGTTTGCCGCTGCTAATGTCATTCCTCAGAACAGTTCATTTTCCCAAAACAAATACCAGCCAGGGCAGTGTATTTAACTGAAACGTCTCTCTTTTAACTCATGCCATTTCCAGTGGGGCCTCACCCAAACTCCACTGAAATCACTGCGAGTCTTTCCAGTGATTTCAATCGGCTTTGGATCAGCCCCGTGCTTCTGCTTCAGTTAACACATATTGATGCCAACAGGTTAGTCTGTGTTATTTAAGACTGTGCGCTAGGAAGCTGCTAGTTTCTAATCCCTAATGGAGCCAAACTTCAGTGCGTGACCCTGCGCATGACACTTGCCACCGCATTCGTAATTTTTGGGGCAGGGGGATGGAACAGCAGGAGCTCGGTGCAAACTACTAATGCTGAGGTACGCTGGGTAAATCTTTAAAAAAAATAAAGGAAATGCTTGTTATCACCTCACTATGTCAACATTTTGATGATTTCAATGTAAACAGTTTGGGTTTTTTTCATATCTTTTCATATCTGTTTAATATCTTTATTAATGATCTGGAGGATGGTGTGGACTGCACTCTCAGCAAGTTTGCAGATGACACTAAACTGGGAGGCATGGTAGATACGCTGGAGGGTAGGGATCAGATACAGAGGGACCTAGACAAATTAGAGGATTCGGCCAAAAAAAACCCTGATGAGGTTCAACAAGGACAAGTGCAGAGTCCTGCACTTAGGACGGAAGAATCCTATGCACTGCTACAGACTAGGGACCGAATGGCTAGGTAGAAGTTCTGTAGAAAAGGACCTAGGGGGTCACAGTGGACGAGAAGCTGGATATGAGTCAACAGTGTGCTCTTGTTGCCAAGAAGGCTAATGGCATTTTGGGCTGTATAAGTAGGGGCATTGCCAGCAGATCGAGGAACGTGATCGTTCCCCTTTATTCGACATTGGTGAGGCCTCATCTGGAGTACTGTGTCCAGTTTTGGGCCCCACACTACAAGAAGGATGTGGAAATATTGGAAAGAGTCCAGCAGAGGGCAACAAAAATGATTAGGGGTCTGGAGCACATGACTTATGAGGAGAGGCTGAGGGAACTGGGATTGTTTAGTCTGCAGAAGAGAAGAATGAGGGGGGACTTGATAGCTGCTTTCAACTATCTAAGGGGGGGAGGTTCCAAAGAGGATGGAGCTCGGCTGTTCTCAGTGGTGGCAGATGACAGAACAAGGGGCAATGGTCTCAAGTTGCAGTGGGGGAGGTCTAGGTTGGATATTAGGAAACACTATTTCACTAGGAGGGTGGTGAAGCACTGGAATGCTTTACCTAGGGAGGTGGTGGAATCTCCTTCCTTGGAGGTTTTTAAGGCCCGGCTTGACAAAGCCCTGACTGGGATGATTTAGTTGGGAATTGGTCCTGCTTTGAGCAGGGGATTGGACTAGATGACCTCCTGAGGTCCCTTCCAACCCTGATATTCTATGATTCTTATTTGCCGACATATTGACTAACATGACCAGAGAGCAAAGCAAGTATCCGTGGTTACTTTGTGTGTAATGAATGCAGAAGCCATGAGGTCTTGCAGAACTTAGTCAGCCTTGATGCCATAGTGATTGGTCACCAGTAACGCTCATGGGACCTGGCAGTGGTGGGAGTGTACATTCTGCATGAATTCTTCCTTCCTGAACTCACTGTAACCTACCTAACATGGTGCCTCACGACCTTTGCCAAAGGAGTTCAATAACACCATCACTTCTGCGGCAACACCCCCTAAATATTCCAGGCTTAGGTCCACATTCATTCTTACCCCAGGTAAAACTTCCACTGACTTTAATGGGAGGGTTGTCTGAGTCAGGATTGCAGTTCAGGTCCTTCTTGTTCTTCGAGGTATATATACCTAGAGCTTCACATTCTGCTTCAATAAATGAAATGCACTCATACTGTATAATTAGCCTACAGGCCAGTGTAATCTTCAAGCGCTGGTTTCCTCTTCTGTTTGACAATTCACTATAAACAATAGTGTAATCATAAACTTAAGCAGATTCTTAGGATAGGGGATTCTCTTGGGAGATTTTACCATCCTGTAACTCTTCCAGCTATAAGTGTAGCTGCCCATACAAAGTCAATAGTCTCCTAATTTTCTTTAAAACTGATTGCAGAATTTGTTGAAATAGACCACTGGGTGTTATGCAAAAGAAAAGTCCAGTTGCCTTGGGAAACAGATAAAGAAGAAAAAATGCAGAAGTCAAATTGGAGCAAATGAAAAGATTTTATTAGAAATGCAGTAAAGATAAAAGTCTTTTTAAATCAGAGGCATAGATTTTTACTATCAGAAGCCATAATTTTGTATTTATTTTTTGCACACAAGAACCTAAATCTGGAAACAGCTATCTTAACAAATAGGATACATATGAATGTGACACAAACAACCAAAATTAGATTATAAAGCTTAATTTCAGTTAAAATATCAAAGGATATTGCTAAATAAAATGGATCGGCCAGCTCCTCGGCTGGTGTAGCTTTACCGGCGCTGCACAGAGTTACACCAGCTGAGAATCTGGCCCAGTGTAAGTTTGTTAAAATTCCTGACCCCCTGCTATTAGTAACACTTTAGGTAAATGAAACTGGATGAGTTATTTAAAAACTAATTCTTTTTTTTTTTTTTACCAATGTTTGTTGCTTTTTTTTTTTTTAAAACAACTAGAGTTGGATAGTGAAAGTAGACCGGACAGTTTCACTCTCCAGTCTGTTTCAGTTGCTGGTTCTTTTATGCTGGCCCAGTGCTCTTGCATTTGGATTCATATCACTGGGGCGGGGGGCGCAGAATGTTTAAATTATTTAAAAAATATTTTCATTGCAGCATTTTTAGAAACATTTCATTAGGGCCAGATCCTCAGCTGGACTAAGTTGGTGTTGCTCTGTTGAAGTCAATGGAACTAGACTGAGTCACATCAGTTGAGGATCTGGCCCTTACACTATCATTGGGCCATATACCCAAGAGGTGTTAAGCATCTGCAACGCTCATTGAAGGCTCATCAAGTTTTGTAACTCTTCCCCCCATTCAACCTCCCCCACCCCCAATTGTTTAACACAGTCTAAATCTGGGGCAAAAAGTACTTGGCACTGCCCTTTTAATATTGCCTTCTGTTGATTTTAACATAACGTGCCAGAAAACACCTGGAGATCCTTTCTATACATATGTGTAACTCCAATTTAAGTCCACACGAGTTGCATATACATCTTTATGGGCTGACGATGGCCCTGTGTCAGAATCAGGGCTATTTTTCAATGAGGATTTGCAGCACGCTGCAGAGCATCATCACTTACATGACCAGGAAGGAAGAGATGGAAACTCTCTTCCCCTCAAAGCTCCCAGTTAAATCTATGGGAGCCATGCAGATGCATGCCAGGCAAAACTGGATCCCAAACTGACAGGCTTCTTTAAGGGAGAGCTCACTACTAAGCCCATTCTAGCTGTATCCACCAGGAGCAGCTGAGTATAGGGAAAATATTCAGTATAGATTTCTTTTAGGTACAGTTTTGGCAAAGGAGAAATCCTGTGTTATATCCGTATTCTATTAACTTTGGAACTTTTCAGAGAAGATTCTCTTTGCACAACTGAGTGAAGCTCAGATGAAAACTGGCTTGCTAAAATATTCCATTTCTAATATAACCAGGGCCCTCAATGCTGCTGAGCTCTGGCTTAATCCGTGTCATTCTCCATACATCCAGTAACTTGAGGTCAGCACAGTGCTTGTCATTCATAATAGATCTGACTGAAGGATGTGTGTGTATTCAAGTCACCTTCTGCAGATTATTCCCCCAGCTCACTTTCTGTTCCCATTTGTCTGCACATTAGCAACCCAACCTTCTAACATTTATGCAATGTGCTAACCTGGAGACAGTGGCAGGAATATCGGAGCGCAAATGAGCATTAACTCCTGTCAGCTGAGAATCCAGTTTTTAAAGTAGACACTAATTTGTGAGTTTTGATGTATCTCAGCTCATACTCTATCTACAATCAGTCACTTTAAGCACACTTTAATAGCTGTGCTCAAATGTAGACAGCTTCACGGAATATGGAAGCATTATGTTAACACATGAAATATGCATTATACATATCTCCTTTTAAATAAAACCAACCCAAAATACATTTAAATGAATCTTTTAACTGTTTCTTCAGACAAAGGCATAACATTACACACACCAATACCCCCCCCCCAAACAATACAAACCTTTGTTTATATTTGTATATATTTGTATAGACTGAACTTTCAAACTACAGATTTGAATTGTACAAGTGGATAAACATTAGTGATCACTGGGAATTGCAGGGGGGAAAAATGCTATGGTAATAACTATAGACTTGACATAAGAAGGCATCACAATTAATAATTCCAGATAACTATAGCACCTGTAGCAAGCTAAGGTAAGCACATGTTAGTAACAGATACAGCTTTGTAAAAATGTCAGCAAAAGTTAGCTAAATATACAGTTCCAACCTGTTATAACTGGTCAGAGATCTTTGATTAACAGAGTAAAAACATGGAGTTCTCTTATGATTTATGATACAGGAAGATGCAGGGCCAGATTCTTGAGTTCACCAGAGTTATGCTGATTTACCCTAATTGATGATCTGGTCCACACATTATCTCTCTCTCTATATATATATATAGTATAAGTATTATAGAAAGCCACAATGTACGTACTGGCAATAGTGTTCTATCTCCTTAAGGAGGTTTTTAAACTTCATGCTTAAATAGCGCTTTACTGTTGTTCCTCAGTGTCTCCCTTGAATACCCCCCTACCCACACACTTTACTAATATCTAAAAACATTTTCCAGACATAAGCATGTGTGGGTGTATGGAGGGAGTGTATGAAAATTTCAAGGGGACCTGACATCCCAGGCTTAAATATAGAATATATGCATAGCGGCTTCTAACACACAAACATAATGGTTTCTGATTTTAGAAGCCCCAAGGCAACATTATACAATTTAGCAGACACAGTAGGTGAAAAAGTTAGTCCTAGTACTTAACTACAGTTTCCAGAGCTCTTGTGTAGCTCTCTGTTTTAGGCAAAGCTCCAAGAAGCTGCCCTCACAGAGCTAAATGGAGCTGGCAAGGCTCAGATGGTGATCACGTGAAGGCACAGTCAGATAGTGGGCTTGCTTACAATGTCTGTATGTTTCGGCTGCTGTGTTCCTCATCTGTCACGTAAAGCCAAATCGTGGCAGTTCCCCTTCCTCCAAAGTCTAGTTTCATTTTAGTACTAGTGGAGGAGGATTGTGCAAATCTCAGCGTTTTATGGCTTATAAGAAACAGTCACTGCCTTGGTTCATGGTCAGTTTTAGAATGTGACATTTTGCTAAGAATTATGCTATGTATCTCAGTTCCTTTTTTGTTGTCCTTATTATAACTCCAGTATTTGCATAATACATCAAAATACCTCAAACCCAGAGCAAAGCTGATGCTTTTTTATATGTTATGCATGAAACATCCCTGCTTACATGTGTTCTGGGGACTGCTTGCATGACTAAGGGATTAAAGAACCAGGCCCCAGCCTTATGGAAAAGTCCAACTGAATTTAATAGAGAATGAAGATCTTAAGCTTGGCAATAGAATGCAATGGAGAATTATACCCCACCACTATAGTTCTGTAAAATGGTCTGAAACAGGCTATAGAAAGATCTCATTCTCCATGAAATTTTCATGTACAGTAAGGGCCCATTAGCAGTATAAAGGGGCCATAAAGTGACCACAAATGTAATTTATGCTCTCTTTAAGGCCCGTTTATACTGACAGAACAATGGAAAGTGGCGATAGTATAAATGAGAATCAGGTCTACATTTTGAGAGTAGACTATATAAACCTTTCTCAATTCCTGTGCAACCATATTGGTTTAATCACTATCCAGTTTTAGTGGGCTTTTCCAGAGGATTCATTACCAGGACTGATTTTTTTTCCTTCACACCTCTTTGATAGTTTGCAAGAGCTTTAGGTCCCAATCATCCTCCCATTGAAGTCCAGGTGAATTTTTGCTTCCTATTCGCTTTCACTGGAGCAGGATCTGCCACTTTCTGAAGACTCTAGATAAAGA
Organism: Terrapene triunguis; assembly: GCF_002925995.2. NCBI lineage: Eukaryota > Metazoa > Chordata > Testudines > Emydidae > Terrapene > Terrapene triunguis. The sequence continues at coordinate 8,610,267 of NW_020664463.1, read as the reverse complement.
ACTTCTTATTTTTGCTCTATCAAAGTTCTCTGGATTTCATGTTTGGAACAAAATGCATATTGTAAAACCACGGCCAGGAGACAGCTGGTTCAAAATAGCTCCTGTGGCTGTTTCCTGGTATAACCTCTATGTTCTGGATGTATGATAGATAGAAGTTATAATTTGCTAGTTCAAAATAGCTATTAAGCAGTAAATATTTTAATAATATACATGATCAATATTGGGTTTTTCCCCCTTTTAGAGCAAAGGGTTAAGCTGCAATGCACTGTTTAACATACTGAATTTTACTATGTAGTTTAAAAATATAGGTGGGCTGCTATTAGAATACACAGAGTTCTAGGGAACAGGCATTTTTTCCAATACATTCATTGTATTTTCTGTAGCCACCCTCAGATCTTTCACAGCAAGTCTGTGTTGTCCCTCATCATTCTGATGGATTCAGTGGTGCTGAAGGGTGCCAACCTATTTAAATCATTGGATTGTGGCTGGAGCCCTCTATGCAGCAGGTCGCCTCCCCCCGCCGCCCCTTCACATGAGGGAGGAGGCACAGGGCGCAGGACCTAAGAGATTGCAGTGAACAAAACATGAAAATAAGGGATTGGGATGAAGGTCAAAGGATTAAAACTGACAGAGCTGTAGAATGACCATTTAGCCATAGTGGAAATATGGCACAGGCAGCAGATGATCAAACTTCCCATCCTGCATTGCCACTCAGCCTCGTGTGGAGTGAGAGGGTTGGTCAGTCTCCATGTCTATTCAGTCCTTGGCCTTGCCACTGAGAGTGCTAGAGATACCAAAGGGTGCCGGCTTTAGTGGTAGCAGCTCTCACTCTTTGAGCAAACCCCTTTAAAACAGTTTAACAAAACCCTTTTCACAAAACTAAAATAATTCAGTTATTCTCACCCCCACTACTTCTTCCCTGGCCAATAAAATCCCCTGGACATTTGGTAAGACACCAGCCTGGATAAAGGCATCTTTTGAACAATGGGAATAAAATGCTTGTATTTCCCACCAAAAATTGTAGGTAGCATTTTCAAAAGTGCCCAAATGAACAAGACTGAGATTCCTGAGTGCCTAAGTCCCTTTTGAAAAATGTTACCCCACAGCTGAAACGGAGCAGCCCTGAGAGCGAGCTGTCAGGACTGCTGTGGTGCCCCATCCTCTGGATCTCCAGGGGCCCCCCATTTTGAGGGGTGAACCCTGCCCTCTTTTCTGTCTCTGGACTGTGCTGGAAAGGAGGAAAGGTTACTTCCACATACGCGTCTCCTTTGGGACGCTAAATATTCCCTGGAGCCACATGCAATGGCTATTCAGATGTATGGATCAAGCAACTCCCACTGACATCAATAAGATACTTTCCACTAACATCAAGGAGAGATGGATCGGTCCCCAAATGGTGGTGGTGGTGGACCCCGAATCAATTCTTTTGATTGAATTCCACTGTACCTGGCTTCTTCCCAAGGTTGGCATTACCACAACTTTATTTGAAGACCATTTGGGAGTCAGATTTGCTGTTTAGAGTGCACCAGTTTACCTGCACAGTTAATGCTGATGCAAAATTGTACCCCCAAGTACTTGTGCCTGTAGGTTTGTGGGCACAAAAAGGGAGGCCAGGTTGAGGCTGGTCTCAAAAATATTACACTTTTGGAGTTAACATTTTTGATAAGTGGTGAAGACCCAGATGCCCAAAGGCATTTAGGCACCTAATTCCCACTGACTTCAATGGGTGGTAGGTGTCCAAATACCTTTGCAGGTCTCAGCCTATGTGACTTAGGAGCCTTAGTCACATTTTCAAAAGTGACATAAGCACCTAGGAAGCTTAAGTCTCATTGCAAGTCAAGGGGACTTATGCTCCTAAGAGCCTAAATCACTTTTGAAATTGGGACTGAAGCACATAAGTCATGTAGGCACTTTTGAAAATGCTACCTCTTAAGTTATTCTCCCTCCCCTTCCTACAGAAGCTGTTGTACAGTTTTGCTGATACACAATGATGGCTTTATTGCACCCAAATGGTGGAGTCACTTCAGACGGGATGAGGGATCTCTAGATATACAGGGCAAGATTCTCCACTGCCTTGGCCCTTGCCCTTTGTGCATCCGTGCAAATGAATGTGTGCAAAGTACTACCAAATCAGAAGTCTTTGTTCACTCTCAGAAGTTTTGTATCCACTTTACAGAGACGCAAATGACTATACAAGGAGCAAATCAGTAGAGAATCAGGCCCATAAACTGTAAAGCACTTTTGGATCCTAACTTTTGGGATACAAACCACTATTTAAATGCAGTTTGCAATGAATGATTGATTATCTTCACCACCACTCATTAGGAAATCATTGTGCTCTTGTACTCGTAGATTATGTTCTAAGGACACTGGCAATACCTTCTCGGCCCCCCCCCCCTTTCTATTTATGCAGTGATATATCTTTCAGAGTTTTGGGGCCAAAACCATCCCTGGTGCAACTCTATTGTCTTCACAGGAAGTACGCCAAAAAGGCATTTGGCCTGCTGCACTTGGAGGAAAGTAGAACTGGAGTAATTGGGTAAACATCCTTTTTGTATGCAGTGCTATTACAATCATGTTGATACAGGCTTTCCAAAAGCGACTAGCTATTTGGGAGCTTCAGTGTTAGGTGTCCAGCTTGAGGGACCTTACATTGGTCTGATTTTCAGAAAATGCTGAGCATCACTCCTGGAAAATCAGGCCCCTTTAAGGGATCTCATTAGGCCCTTTTGAAAACCTTGACTAGAGTTTATACTGTTACCAGCAATAGATTCTCATTCGTTGCTGGTCTTAGTTTGCATTTGGAAGGGTCTCAACCTTCCCTCGCTGCTCACACATATAAAGTAAATCCAAGTAATGATAATGTGGGATATCCAAGAGCACAACTCCCTAAGCATGACCGGAATAATTTCACTTAAACAGTCTGGACCAGATCCATCCTCAGTTGGTGTAAATCAGCATAGCTCCATTGAAGTCAATGGAACAGACAGATTGACACCAACCAAGAATCTGGCCCATTGTTTGTTACCATATATAGCTCAGCAGAGGAATCCCAGTAATTATCAAAACTGCTTTTGTCTATGCCTATTAAAGATGCTCTTTGGAGACTATTTGTACAGCCACACCTTTAGAATTTTTGTGATACATCTAGCTCTTCCCACAAGGGCCCTTGGCAATAGCGACCGTAAAAATTGCTCTTCAAGTGACTGAAAAATATAAATATATTCATTAAAAATGTGTGAATGGTCGTCTTTGTCAAAAAAAATCTTGAAACACTCATCTATTTGCAGTTTCTACGGTGGTAATAGCCTGACATTTGTTATTCACTCTCTATAAAACAAACCAAAACCACCCCCCTATACTTTCTGTTGTTGGATTTCAGTACCAGTTAATGAGTGTAACCGAACGCCCACAAAAAAGACCTGATATCTGTGTTTCCACATCACAAAGCATGCCAACAAACACACAATGGCTGTGATCAGATTAAGAACCATCTGCAGTAGCAGATACAGATTGAAAGTGCTAGTGACACTGGTACAGTCAGCTACATCCTGGTAAACGAAGGTCCTACTGAGGGGATCTGAAGTGTCCAGTTTGCACTGGCAAGAGTCGAGGACGGCATCACAGGTAAACTGTGTAATCTGTGAATAATGATGTGCAACAAAAGCCACTGCCAGAACACAGGTAATCAGACTCAGGGTGCTCAGTAGAAAGTACATCAGCTGAAATAAAGCAAAAAAGAAAAACATTCTTTTCCAGCTACACAGAGAATGGGGCATATAACCAACACATGCACCGATTTTTCCAGTGAAAGTGTGCATGTGAGGGACGGTTTATACATTTCATGCTCATGAGTTGCAATAAATATGTAATTCTGGGTTGATGCCGACCTGTGAGGCTAAAAGCAGTTGCAAGTACATCAGCCCTCCAAAGGCATATTTGACTTACTTCATATGAGGGTTGGAATATAATTTTTAGAACAGACCTGTTAAAAATAATATCAAGGAGTCTAACTTTTTACGAAGCTGCATGCTTAATGGAGCAGGGGTCACTTTTATGGTATTGTTCATGCCGCTTTGACTAGAGTTGCAACAGCCACATATTCAGGTAAGGTAACTTGGTGTTGCTCTGCTGAAGTCAATGGAGCCCCAGCGATTTATACCAGCTGAGGCGCTAGCCTCAAATATTTAATGGCAAGCGGTGGTGCTTACAAAAAGTGCTGTCATTATGCCACTGACATAAAGGGTCTCTTAAAATTACAGGAACAACTTTGTTTATGCATCTACTCATGGCTATGTTTTGCACACAGAAAAGAATCAGACTCGTGCAGGCATATTGGACAGCTAGGTGTCTAATAACCTGAGTGGGGACAGCTAGGGCACTTCGCTTGAACTCATCTGAGGTTCCATGTGGAAAATAATGATTACTACAAAACAGGCACACAAACTTATAAGAGTAAATTTGTGCCTCACACAGAGGCCCCTTTGGAAATCTGGCCCAGGAAGGTAAAAGAGAAGATTTCAAAGGCACAGAAGGAAGTTAAGTTCCCATTACTCTCTACGGCTGCCACTTGCATGCAATAAAAAGGATAGAGAGTCCTTCTTTAGTCCCAGAGGGAAATGTAATTATTTGGGGCCTGGTCCTGAAATCTGCTCCATGTGGATGGAATTCTGATATCACTGTGAGATCATTCAGAGCCCCAATCACTTCAGGTTGCAGGAGTGGAGCTTTGATTATTATATGGTATGGAATTTCCTGACATTTGAGTTCTGGATCTGGCAATTTTTGTATTGCACTCACACTACTTTTGGGGAATATATATATTCAAATATAACTGTGCATGGTGCCAATATCATTTCTGGTTCTGCTGAGCAGGATGGAGACATTTATTTCTCTTGGCTTCTTACCTATCTGTCAGCAACATGGCATGGTTGGGAATTTGTTATTTTAAATAAAGAGGCTTTTTTTTATTATTATTAAACCTCTGCACCATAAGCAAACTGTCAATACATAAGCATTTTTTATTGCCGTGAAGCTCTAGGGATGTATGTTTTGATAAAATCAGCTCTCTGGGTATATTTGTCTTTGATTCACACTGTAGATCTATCTTCCCCTACATGTGTCAGTTTGGGGGAAAATATAGTAGGGCTATAGGAGATATCAAAGCAATATATCCCTTCTGTCCCCAAAATAACTGAATTCAAGATATCTAGATCTTCATTTAGAAGCCATGGCTTCTATTAAGTTTAATGACTCTCCCTGCAGCCTTAAACTTAGGGCAATTTCTAAATGAAGGTGGCTTTTATTAAATTTAATTACATTTCCCCTGAAGCTTTCATGGTAAAAGGCCCACAGTAAAAGTGAATTTACAAAATGAGGACAGCTCCTATTAAAAACTGCATGGTAAAGGGGGCAGCTATTAATTGAGGGCAGCCTCTACACAAAGATATATGGTAATTTATGAACATGTGATAATATTTCAAAAGATGACGTAAACATTTTTAAAGGGAAAAGCATGCTGGCAACAGATAATTGCATTAATGTTGATATTCATGAGGGAACCAATTTTGATCGATTATCCTGATGTAAATGTGTGGCAACCCCACTGAATGGAATGGAGAGTAGAATATGACCTCATTACATGCATTTTTAAGCCTGTATGTACCACGGCTCTGATTCTGCATTGATTTGCACTGCATGCAGATATCAACACCTACAAAAAGTGAATGGAAAATGGCATCAAATCAATCAATAATCTAGACAGTACTTCTGGTATGGTCACATGTATTTGCATGTTATGCACCAAGATAAATACATGAATTAAAATGATGCCATACATGAAGGAAATCTGAGGTTTCCTTTCAAATGCAAAAATCTCCAGGCAGCCCCTGTAGCAATCAGCTGAGATGCACAGAGTCATATGGGGGCATTAGGCAATTGACAAATAGCTATTATCCTCAGGCGGTGTTTGCAGAGGAATTTCCTTCGCAAACAGATGAAAATGAACACATTTCTAAATATCAAAGGTGAGTCCAAAGAAAGTGCTGCCTGGGAAGGAGCACAAGGCAGTGAGTGCACAGATCCCATCAGCAGGCTAATCACATGACAGACCCAGAGGCAACTCCAAAACAGCAAATACAACTGCTTAGGGAGTTCTGCCAAGGAGCTGGAATTTGTCCCCGGAAAAATGTTTTTCACCACTTGAGAGATATACAGGCCCTGTGATTGCTATCTAAATAGAAGGAGAAAGGAAGGAATGGGGGAAGTGACATACCATGATTAGGTAAAGTGAATGGCAGGTCACATACATTTTCCTACATGATGAACCCAAAGGAGGAAAGGTTTTAAAATATTTACTGATAAGAAAATTATATTTTTGTTACACGTCAGGGAAATAAACAACAACTCAGTTAAGATGCATTGTGTCCTGCATGGGAAAGTCCTGAACTCTTAAGGATTAAACCAGTCAGATTCCATAGAAGGTACTCCAAAACCCTGCAGAAGTTAATAGAGAGCCCTTTCTAAGAGTTAGAGCAGCTTGAACTATAAGCCCATGAAGAAGGGCTAAAGGATATCAGAGCCGCACTTTATACCAGTGTAAGTGCTATCTGGTGCAGGTAGCTCTGCCTCCTGTGTCTTTTCAAATCTTCCCCTTGACTTTTATTCATTTTCCTTTTCCATTTAATTCTTTCCACTTATTATTCCACACCAGCACAATAACAAGAGCCTTAGAAATAAAAGTAATCTGGAGAAAAGCTGCTACAACACTCCCACTGGAAAAAAAAATTTGGTGTGCCTCAGAGTGAAATTCATCTTCATGCAGAGGGTCAATATGAGGCCAATGGAAGCCATAAATACCACGCAAGTGCTGTTTTGAGAACTTAAATGGGATATCAGTGGTGCGTTGTCCTTGTGTTGCTCCTATGCATAGGGGTGGATTTCATCCTTGGAACACTGACTAAATGTCTGTGATACCTGACACAATATGAAGAAAGGCTACATAGTTTAGATGGGTTTACTATATATCTTTGGTATGTGGGTGGGTGGGCCGGCAAGTAGGGGTCTTCCCCCAAGCCTTTTGACTTGCACATGCACATGCAGTCATCATCTAATTTTATGGTAAGAGGGAAACTGCATACTAGGCGGGACTTGAAATCAATCATAAAATGTCAGAAATAGATACGGTAAATCCCTATTTATCTGAATCCCTTTAATATGGAATTCTCGCTTATCCTGATAACTGTGATGTTTCCCCTTACCCAGTAACCCCCTCAGTTTTTGAACCTTTGAGCCCATTTATCCAAGTGTCTTTGATATTCCCCAAAATGTTGCAGATAAAATAGGCTCTTACCTGAAAATAAAGTATTTATCAGCACATCTTGACCTAGAATTCCTCTTTTACACAGACTGCAGATATGCAGGGTATAGTATAAATCCTCCTAAGCATTTGTTTGATTGTTGGCATTTTCTAGACTGCCAATCTAAGGGTTACATTTTTGCAAATTTCAAGCACAATCTGGCTTTCTTTTATATGGGGAAATTATCCAGTACAGCAGCTTGTGATTTTATATATATCAAGATAAAAAAAATTATACTGTACCTTTATGGCAAACTGGAAACATGTCTTTTCCTCAGGCTGATATGAAACACAAAGCATCACCGTTCCCACTAAGGCCACCACACAGACCTGCAAAGGTTTAGATTTAAAGGGACAATGTCAAGATAAAGATCTTATTTTTCCAAACAACAATGTCCTATCTGTATTAGCAGCACCTTAAAATAAAATAAGTTTTAAAATGTAATAACCTCGTTGTGGTACTTATATGGCCCCATAGCACCTGAGTGCCTCACAATCCTACAACACCCCTCTGAAGAATGTTTATCCTCACTACACTCCTGTGAGGTAGGGCAGTGCTGTTATGTCCATTTTACATATGGGAACTGAGGCACAGATAGGCTAAGTGACTTACTTAAGGTCACAGAGGAAGTCTGTGAATGAGCAGGTCTCAAGTCCAAGGCTAGAACTCTAACTACTGGGACATGCGTCTTCTTCAAATTTAGCTGAAAGTTTTCAAATTTGAAATCTTAAAGTTAGTCTCCCTCAATCCATATTAAGGCATCTAAATTAATGGCCTGGTTGTCAGAGGTGTTGGGCACTCGCCACTCCAACTGGAGTCAATGGAAGCTGCTTGGCTCGCCATTTTTGAAAGTCAGGATTCTAATTTAGCGGGCTAAACGTTTAGGGCCTAACTTTAGGCGCTCAGATTTGGAAACCTTGGCCTTAGTTTATATGGCTCCATTTATGCTTGTTGTTTACATTTTGGACTTCATTCAGCTAATACAGCAAAACTAGACAGTTTATTTATTTGTAAAATTTAACTCAACACAACAGTTATAACTCAAAAAGGGAGAAATGCCAGAGATTCCATCAAGCCTACCATGGGCTTGGCTATTGGTTTTACATGGAAAGTGCTCAGATACTAGATAGAGGGATACTAACTTTTGGGATCGAATTCTGGATAATCCTGTGTAGGTAGAGAACACACAGGATCCAGGCAAAATTTTGCCCCTACTACTCCTAAAATTCCATGTCGGTCAGCTAGTGTGTCCAATGACATTCCACAGATATATCTGGGGTAGACAGGAAAGTTGGGGCATAGCCAACTTGCCATGCTCCTTGAACACCTGCTACTAGCAGGTGCAGATGAGCAGAAGCAGCTTGTTTTTGAAGCATCCGTTGCTTAGTGCGCTCCCTGACGTCCCATGGGCCACTATGCCTTATTTGCCCTTCACAGGCAGAAAGGTTCAGAAAAACCTTCAGCTAGTTGCTCTGCTCCACTCCCTTTTTCAGCACTCTTCCGAGGAGACATACCAGAATGTAGTCTTTTGTTTAGGGGCTTGTCTATGCACAGAAGTTTCACCAGTTTCCATTTTTTTAAACCAAATTTGGTTAAACCAAAAAAAAAAAAAAACAACCCCACAACAACCTTGTTTGGACTCACTTATTTTAGTTTAAAAGAAGCTTATTTTGGCTTAGCTTAAAACCTGTCCTAATCAATGTAAACTTAATTTTATATAAGCCCAGTGTAGATGGATTTAAGATGGATTTGCAAAAGTTAAACTCTTCTTCTTCTTCACCTTGTGCCATCAATCGGGGGTCACCTTGTCCCATCAAGTCTTTGTCTCCAAGTGTATTTTCCAAACCAGCCTTCTTCATGCCTTCCTTCAGTATCTCAACCCAACCTTTCTCTAGGTTCTCCTTGTGATCTTTGTCCTGGGTGTTTGGGTTTCTAACAATACAGGAGAAAACTAATTTTAAGTATCTTGGACAATATTTGCAGGCCAGATCCGGAGATGTGTTGACCACCTGCAAGTCCAACTGATTTCAGTGGGCCCCAAGTGCGGATAGAATTTGATCAGTGATCTCAGGGTGAGTTTCTATTTATATCATAAGTAACTACTGTCATCTCTCAAAAAGGATGGTTTAGGCTTGTAGGGATAGGATCCTGAATCTAAATACCACCTATCCTCTATGTTACAAGACGTCGGCTGGTTTTTTTATGTCATTAGCAAAGGCTGCAGAGTTAACAGTAGTCGGCAACATTTCCTGTATGCCTGTATGCCTGAATAGCATGGGTTAGAGCAGAGGCTTTCAAACTTTTCATACTGCAAACTACATCGTAACAAACAGCACATCTCTATCTGTTTGTGATTGCATTTCAGCCCAGTGGCAATGACAGTAATTGCTTATGCAGAACAGTAATAGGAAAGTATTTATGTACTGTCACGGTCTTTATTAGCAGTATTATTTATTTGCAGTAGTACTTACTACATGCTAGGCACTTTTCAGTCATTTACAAAGGACTGTACCTGCTCTGAACTCAGAATCTAGTGCAACAAGTATTCTTTTTTTTAAATGGAATTAATTACACTGTCTGCTTTTGCTCTTCAGGGTGGGCTCAGCCCTACGAGTTATTCACCATTCTTGTGAGGTGATTAAAATCCTCAACTTCAGTGTTACTTCAGTGAGAGAACTTAGCACCTCACCAGAAAGCTCACCTAACCCTAATCCTGCAGGCTCCAAAGCTAGAACCATGTGACCAGCTCTCCATGGACCTCCAGCTTGTACGCTACAGAACCTATAGCAGTGGCTCTCAGACTTTCCAGACTACTGTGCCCCTTTCAAGAGTCCGATTTGTCTTGCGTACCCCCAATTTTCACTTCACCTAAAAACCACTTGCTTATAAAAAAAAAAAAAAAAGTCAGACATATAAATACAAAGTGTCCCAGCATAGTATTACTGAAAAATTGCTGACTTTCTCATTTTTACCATATAATTATAAAATAAGTCAATTGGCATATAAATATTATACTTACATTTCAATGTATAGTATATAGAGCAGTATAAACAAGTCATTGTCAGTATGAAATTTTAGTTTGTACTGACTTCGCTAGTGCTTTTTATATCGCCTGTTGTAGAACTAGGCAAATATCTAAATGAGCTGATGTACCGCCTGGAAGACCTCTAAGAACCCCCAGGGATACACGTACCCCTGGTTGAGAACCACAATACTCACACTTTCATCATATCAGTAAATGAAAGCAGGGGGAAAGATAAGACATTTTTAAAAACTTTACTGCTGCCTAACAGTCTAAACACACCATGAAAAATGCACTCCCAATGCTGCCGCGTGTTCTTGGTACATGCTTATTGAAGTTTTGATGTCCCAAAGTTAACCCTTTTACCTCTGATGTTCGTTGCAGCCTCTGTGCTCAAGAAGAATACAATGGCATTCTTTGGCATGCCAACATTCAAATCCCACGATTTTGGGCCTAGGCACAGAGGATGGAGTGGTCACCCGTAACCGTGGGATTAACATTTTTGTTTGTTAAATTAAAAACAAAACAAGTCCTCCAAAAGTAATATCTGCAGCATCTCACACACTCAGTATGATCTCAATTGTAGTAACTCACCTTTTAGTTCTAGAGAACCTACATCTTCTGTAATTATATTTTGAAGAGCCTGACCTAAGGTCTATTGAACTAAATGGGATTCTTTTAATTGATTTCCATGGGCTTTGGATCAGGTCCCAACAGACTGAATGATTTCAACTGGTCAAGTTTTTCTCCTAACTTCTAAATAAATGTTTAAAATAATCTGATTCTGAAACTTTTGAATGGAAGTGTTCTATGTTTGTTTATGAAATTCCCACGTCTTAGGTTAGCCCTTGTCAGATGTGAATCTGTGATCCCATCTTGTGACTTCCTTTAATCTTCTCATTCAAAGTCTCATTTGGTTTGGTGGGGCCTACTGCAAGTTCTTTATGTATCCTTGTTTTTGTTTGTTTTGATCAAGAATGATATGGGGCGGGGGGAGAGAAGAGAAGCCAAGCTCACTGGTGAGCAAGCAGTGGGACAGCCAGAGCCCCTTGGATGATATTACATCAGGTTTGTATGACCGTAGGATGGATGGTATACAAGACCAGGACCATTACTCCTACCCCACTAAAATCAATGGGAAAACCTGTATTGACTATAATGGCAACACGATTTGGCTCTAAGGTACTTGTTTCTCTTTAATCCTATGTGTTTATTTTGGGGGGAATTCTCTCTGCTTTCCCAGTGAAACTACACTGGTGGGTTTTGCTTCTTCTGGACCAGATCCTCAGCTCATGTAAGTTGGCATCACTCCAGGAAAGTCAATGGAACTGCATTGGCCTACACCAGCTGTGGAGACGGACTTCCGTTAGTAGTTTCACAACCTGATTTTCCACACACTATCACAATGCTATTGTGTTTGAGTTCCCAGCACTGCAGGGGGTCATCTGAATTGGAAAAAAATACAAATTTAAAAATTTGTAAAATGGTTTTGAATGAAAAAACATTCCTGTTTATGCTTTAATGGGAAAACAAATACTACCAACTGTTCTTCCATCAATTTCCCTTTAGGAGGACAGTATCTCTGAACACACAGCGGTGTCCCTCCAGAACGTGTGTGAAGTAGCAGACTTACCCGTAAAGTTGTATTTCATGTCATTTCTGTAAGACATGATTAAGTAGTATTGCCTGAGAACATTTCTAAAGAAAGCATCAGTGTTATTTACTCCTTTGCATGTCATGCGTATTTATGTTCTGGTCCTATGACTTGCACACAGTCTCCAATTTATTTGTTTTCTTTTTATTGCTGACAGCAATAATTAACAGGGTTGTCGGGGGGGGGAGGGGGGAGAAGAACCTTTCTTGGCACAATGGTCCTGATCTGCGCTCACTTATGCGAGTGTAAATTTGACACAGCTTAGTACAAGCCAATAGGATTACATCAGTTTGAAACTAGTGCAACTGAGAGCAGAACGAGGCTCTGGTTCTGTTTAACATGATATCTATGATAAGTTAGGATTCTTTTACAGTAAATCAAGTCCTAAAGAAATAGGAGCTCATCCAAATCCCATTAGGTCAGTGGCAAAACACCTACTGACTTGAACAGCAGCAGGATCTGGCCCATCTTCAGAAATCTTTCAATACGAAGAAGTATCATTCAAAAGAATTTCCGTCCTGCATACACTTTGTAGGATTCCTCTGGGATCTAAATAATATACTAAAGGATAGTTGGAGAGCACAGTTAATGGGCATTTATAAAGGATTAAATCAAGTCAGGATTCAGGCAAGGTTTGAACAAGATATTTTAGAAGGCTTAAGTATTATTTTTTTTTTTTTTAACAACAATAGTACATTATTTCTGTTAACCAAAGATATGAAGAAGAGGGAGCTGGCAAGGACCTGATGTTGATTGGTAAACAGAATAACTCCTGCCCAAATCTTAGATTATTGGGGATTACTACAAATATCTAGTTTACATTTAAGTTTTGAAAAGGTAGACTGTCTCTTTGAAGCAAACTTGAGTACAGAACAGTTAGAGAGAAAACCGTTTACATGTTTCTCTTTGTGTGTTATTAAAAGAACAGTTTTGAATTATGCCGATGAAGTGCAATAGAATAAACATCTTTTGGTAAATATTCTTAAAGACTCCTTAAGTGACTATGTTCTAGCAGGGGTGTGTTATGGATGCTGCCAATGTTGATTATAAAATAGCATAAGGAAATGCGACATTCTAAGGTTCAATAGCCATTGCAATATCCCAGCATGAAACAGACTTCCCATGCCTTATTGACTAAATATATAATGCAAGATGCACTAGCCTTAGCACTGGGTTATCATCAATCAATATGCATTTGTTACACAAATAAAACAGATTCCGTAAGAATTATGGAATAGCATTTAGGAGTTATAAGAGCTGATCTAATTATCTGACTAACTAGGAATAAGCACTTCACCCCCGTGCAAATTTCAGTCCGAGTTTATTTCAAGTTCCTATTTCAGAATTTTCCGTGTGACCTAACACACCCCTCATTGAACAGATAGCTGCATGAAAGGAATTTAAATTTTAAATTTAAAACAGAAGGAGTTTAAATTTCAAAAAGTACTGCCTAGAAAAATACCTGGATGCGATACAGATATACTTACAAAGGTTACAGGTTTAATTTTGGTTACTACATCCTCTGACATACCAAAACATTTTACACACCACTGAAAATAAATATTTACTAGAGCTGGTTGAAAAATTAAAAAAAAAAATTTGTGGAAAATGTCAACATTCTTTTCATCTAGCAGGTTTCTAAATGGATCCATTTTAATTGTTTTTATTGTGTTTTTAATCAAAGTTTTAAAACAAAACTACTATTAGAATGGTTATTGAAATTGTCTGTTTACCAAAAACAGGGATAGATCCTGTCGCCATTGAAGTGAACAACTTAATTCTTGTTGATTTCAATGGGAAACAGAACCAGCCCCTATACTGGAACCTAAATACAATTACTTAGGACTAGACTTGCAATGATTCCTTTCCAGGATAGCCCATAGCTTGTAAGATATTTGGGACAGAAACTGTCTTTTCATTGTGCCCAGTGCCTAGCACTGGAGAACTTGTCCCTGATTGGGAACTCCAGGCAATACCACAAAACAAATATTAAGTAGTGATAATAACACTATGGTGACTGACAAACTACGAATACCCACTTTACGTATGCAGAGTAGATTCCATCAAAGTATGCAAGAAGCCACTCTTTACGTAGCTTAGTCATCTAAAAAGTGGAACGAAAGCAGTGAAAGACTAGTCTTTCCTCCAAGCTGCCGCAGCAAAAAGCCAGCAACACCAACTTCATTTCTCACTGCCAAAATAAAGGCACATGCTGAACATCCACACCTGTCTTCAAAGGACAAAGGTTGATTGTTTTCCAAAAAGCATAGCCAGACTGGCGGCAGCAGAAGCACAAACATCCTCCTGCTTTACATGACTAATTGTCATCCCTCAGACCTATTACACTCATTGAACTAACCATGGCAACGAAGGGTGAGAAAAATATGGTCTGCAAAAGCAAAAAAAAAAAAATTAATGCACAATCCACTTATTCCTTATGGGCCAAATCCAGAGGATTTTATTTTGACCGAATTCCCATGGAACTCATTGGTGTTTTTCCCAAGTAAGGCCCACAGATTTGCCCTCCCTATCCAATCACCCTTATTTTAAGTTGCTTGTAACTTTCTCATACTTTAATCACACAAGGTCTCAACACAAAGATGGAGAATAGATAGATAGCAGAATACAGTCTGGTAATGATTAAGATGTTGATGTACTATACCTAATTGGGGGAAATATGAACATGTCAGAAATAAATTGCAGTTGTGGTTTGCATTAGTTATTGTCACACTGATATATTAACGTGGTTTGCTTTATTCCTACAGCTGTCCAAACCATGGATTGCGCTAATCTGCTCTTTTTTCTGCCTAGTACATTATGAGGGTTTTTTGTTGTTGCTGCTGCTGCTGCTGCAATTTCAGCCAAAATGTGGCCCTAAAAACAGGTAGGCCTCTCAGTCAAATGATGTATATTTGCCTTCCAAGAATTTCCTACAGATTTTGGAAAACATATGGTGCTGATTTGGGAGAGACAGGAGAGCTGAAAATGTCTGAAAAGAGATTGAGAAAGAGGAAAATCTGGTTCAAATGAGTATATTGGGCCCTAACCCAAGACATATCTGGAAACACTTATGCAGGTGACTAATTTTACTCATCTGCTTTATTATATGGTCTGGTTAGCAGGAATTTTAGAAAATAACCCTTGTAATCAAAAGAGCAAACAGAATGAAAAGCAACACATTTGTAATCTGTGGAACTCATTGACACAGGATATCACTGAGGCCAAGAGGATTACACATTTTTATGGATAATGAGAATATCCAGAGTTACATTAAATAGAATGCACCTTTTTAAAGAGGAATAAAAACCCTCATGCTTCAGGGAACAAGCCAACCACTAATAGATGAAGTTAGGAAGAAACTTTCCTTCTGAGCAAGTTATTCCATAATTACCCACTACAAGTCACCTCTCACTATCTTAGATAGGACATCTTTCTTTGAAGTATCTGTTACTTGCCACTATCAGAGAGGGGATACTTAGCTTCATACCATGGCAGTCTTGGATGACGACCCAATGTCTGTAGTTCAATTTAAGAACACTTTCACTGCAGATTTGACAAAACGCAAAGAAGGTACCAATATAAGATTTCTAAAGATAGCTACAGCACTCAACCCAAGATTTAAGAATCTGAAGTGCCTTCCAAAATCTGAGAGGGTCGAGGTGTGGAACATGCTGTCAGAAGTCTTAGAAGAGCAAACACTCTGATTCAGAAACTACAGAACCCAAATCACCAAAAAATAAAATCAACTTTCTGTTGGTGGCATCTGACTCAGATGATGAAAATGAATGTGCATCAGTCCGCACTGCTTTGGATTGTTATTGAGCAGACCTTGTCATCAGCATGGACGCATGTCCTCTAGAATGGTGGTCGAAGCATGAAGGGGCATACAAATGTTTAGCATATCTGGCATGTAAATACCTTGCAACACTGGCTACAACAGTGCCATGCGAATGCCTGTTCTCACCTTCATGTAACATTGTAAATAAGTGGGCAGCATTATCTCCCGTAAATGTAAACAAACTTGGTCAGCCAATCGCTAAGACAAACTAGAAGTAGGACTGAGTGGACTTGTAGTCACTAAAGTTTTACATTGTTTTGTTTTTGAATGCAGTTATGTAACAAAACAAAAAGTCTACATTTGTAAAATTGCACTTTCACAACAAAAAGATTGCATTACAGTACTTGTATGAGGAGAGTTGAAAAATACTATTTCTTTTATCTTTTTTACAGTGCAAATATTTGTAATAAAAAATAATAGAAAATGATCACAGTACGCTTTGCACTCTGTGTTGTAATTAACATCAATATATTTGAAAATGTAGACAACATCCAAAACATATTTTAATAAATGGTATTCTGTTATTGATTAACAGTACAATTAAAATTGCAATTAATCGTGATTAATTTTTAAAATCATTTGACAGCCCTAGTTTAAAAACAAAACAACACACCATCATCCAGGTCCCTATGCTAGGAATATAAATTTTCTATTAAATTCTACAGTACAGTTAAAAAAAAAAAAAAAACCACCACACACCTAGAGAAAAGTTATTGAAATTATAGAGCACTTTTCTGTAATTATCTTTGTTGTATTATGTCTGTTAACCAGCAATGAGGTTGTTATTTCTCCCAATTTAAGATTAAATGTCCACAGTCAATTGTATAGGCTCACAACATTATGTAGCTATTAAAACCAGCAACCACAAAAGTCATCTGTAGAAACTTAAATGTGAGTTGCTATAGAAGACTTTTGTGGTTGCTGGTTTTGAGGGGCAGCTTGGAGTCTTTTCACACTGCCCAACAAAGATAAATGTTGATGCAGACATTTATCTTGAATCACCAGGTGATAAATTTTAACCGTACTGGGGGCTCACTCAAGGACCATGTAAAAAATTAACCATATAGGGGGTGGCATGATACACGTGCACCAAGTCTGTGACTGTGTGGCAGGCATACCTAGGATTGTCAAAGTATATACTAGGGATGTGTGAACCAGAGTGAATAAAAGAAAAACCTAACTGAAATTTTTGCACAAACAAAACCCATATCAGAAACTCTGTGGTGATTTGGCAAAGATTGCTTAATTTTCTGTTTCACTTCCAGGTTCCAGCTGGACCAGGAGTGCCAAAACATAGTGGTCACCACTAAGTCACTGTTTACTGTACTCAGTTACCACACAAAGGTACTGAGCAGAGATGCTCAAAACCAATTCAAATTTTATAACGAAACTTTTGTCAAATTTCAATTTTTAAACTAGGATAACATTTTCACCAAAAATTCCCAATGTTTCTTTCCCTCCCAGCTCTATTATTGAGACATGGCAGCTATTTCCAATTTACAATGCAAGCAGATGCTGTGGTTACTCAGATACCAGTGCATGGTAACTGCTGGTAAGTACTGTCGGGCCATCACTGTACTATGAGGAATACAGCACTTGAGGTATTTCCAGACCAGACTATAAGCAAGTAATAGAAAACCCAAAAGAGCCTCTTTCACAAAATGTGCCCCATTTTGCACAGTCCAGAGGTTCAGGTGATTTGGAGAAGGTTAATTTAAACAGCCAAATTTCTGGGTATTTATCTGAAGCAAATCCCCCTCCCCCCAATCTTTGATGTTCATCATGACCAATTAAAGATGGCCTGTATAAAAAAAAAAAAAAAAAATGGATACCTGTATGGCTATGATATCCATTAGCTGCCTTGACTGTGCCAGTTTTAACTGTCACCTTTATTAAAGATTGAAAGTGGTTTCTCTAATAACTAGTGAAAGTTAAAAACCCAGCCAGGTTGTACAATAGGTAAAGCATGACTGAAAGCCACACCCACAACTGCTAATAGAATAGGTGTCCACAGCAACAACCAACCCATCCCCAACAACCAGCATGGGTCCAGAGCTGACTAGGAAGTATCTCTCTTCTCTCATACTTGGAGAAGGGAAGAAATTTCAGTGGATTTAAATGGCCAAACCCAACATCCCCCAGATCGGTATAGAATGAGATCAAATATTTCCTGCTCAAGCTGCTCATACTTCTTAATTATTATCTTTTCTATGGAGGACAAAGTTGTGGCCTGAAATTTGGAAGGCCCATCACTGAGAAGCCAATGCAGATGACTCATGCACAGCAATGAGGAGGATCTTGTGTTGTGGCCTGGAAAATCCAAGGCAGGAGGGGATGACTATGGTTTGTTCATATGAATTTGTATTTTCTTATACTGGTGAGACTGTACAGATAATGATCCTTCTGTGGGAGCTGTTAAGGGTATAATGTATGATTTAGATATAAATAGTTTAAATAAGAGGAATGGTGGAAATTATTCACTTTATATGATCAGTTGAAGTTGCAGTACGCCCTGTCCAGTCTATACTACAGTAGTACAATTAACATCACCTGTCTAGCTAGCCTCAACCAATCAACATGACAATTTTAGGGCCATTTTGTAACTTACATTGCTTTATAGCATAGTAAAATCCTTTTCACTGGCACACTCCAGTACAATAATTTTTTATACTTTTATGACCCCTTTTGCCCAAAGATCTCAAAGCACTTTACCAACAATTAAGCCACAAAACACCCCTGTGAGTTCAATGCGTATCATTGTACCAATTTTTAAGCTGGAGGGTCTGTTCCTCATCCCCTTTGTAAAGAAACTTTGCACTATACCAGAAGCACAAGTTGACCTTAGAGCTGCACGGCATTCACTGGGCACTGTGGGTGCTGGAGTGGTGCAGTGACCTTAGAAAGGGTCAAGGAACAGACACTACTCTACATCCACCTCTATGTCCTCCAGCTCAAAGGTGAATCATGGTCCTCTTTGGGACACCTGAGGATTGAACTTTAAGAATCTGAAGACAGAGAGATTAAGGGTTAGGGGCCTGATTTTCAGAGGTTTAGAGCACCTCAATTCCTATTGAGCCCAGCAGGTGCTCAGCCCCTTTGCAAATCAGGACACCCATTTTGTTGCTTAAATATTGATTTAGGCAGCTAAGTTTGGCAATGAATGGCCAATGAAAGCATCAGTGACAGAGGCAAGAATAAAATCCCAAGTCCAAAGTCAGAGTCACCTGCTTTAACCACTTAAATTAAATTAAACATCCCAATTATCAGAGTCTTAGAGGGATATGCAGTGCTGGGAGATATTTTTTAAAAGTCTTTTCATAAATGGGACTGGGGCCAGCTCCTCAGCCAACCCAATAATTGGCCAGTTTGACTTGCACAGCCTTCTGATTCTTCTCCATAAGGTGCCTTCTCTCTCTTTCCCAAAAATCCTATCTCAAAACCAGTTTCCACACTCCTCCTTTACTGAACTGTTTGCCACATGCTTTGATGTGTCTTTATTTGTTTTGTCTCTCCTAGACTGTGAACTGCCTGAGGCAAAGAACATGTCTCATTCTATTGAAGGTTTTATAAAGTGCCATATACATTTCTGGCACTATAAAAATGAGGATGGATAACATTCATAGAATGTTGCAATTAAAACTCTGTCTAGCTTTTGCACCATAAAAACCTGCATCAGTCTTGCTCCACTAGCCCTCAACCTAAAATCAATAGTGCTCAGATGATGGAAGCCAGACCCCCCACAGGCTGCTATGAACAGGAATCAATAAGCCAATGGCCACCATATTGCTAAACATGAGGGAGATTCTGGGAAGGAGGTGGAGTTCTGGGATGATGTGGGGCGGGTGGGGGAAAATGTCCTGGTGCGGAACAAGACCATGGAAAAGGTTAAGAACGACTGGTCTAGGTAGTTTAAGGTCAAAGGTCAACCATCTTGAAGGAAAAAAAGAATGGGGGAGAAAGGGTAGCAGCTTAAGAGTGTTGTCAATGGTAAGTATTTTCAGCCAACAAGAGTGCATTTGTCAGCAGAGCAGAGAAAGAAGTTAAAGATAAGGGAGGGGAGGAGATGAAAGAATAAAGAGGCAGGGGCAGGAGAATCTGGGTTTGAGAGGCTAAAGATGAATAGGCCTCACTTTCACAGAATAGGGTGGAGGAGAGGGTGGACTTGGAGGTCAGAGATGGGAAGGAAAGGAAGGAATTTATGCCTAAGAGCCAGTCTTTAAGAAGTGTTCAGCTCTCACATAGGGGCCAAAATAAGTTGCCAGGTTTTCAGTAGAGATCAACTCATTGGGTTCTGAGCTCTTAAAATATTTCCCATTAAGAATCACAATAGGAGCTTCAGGACACTGAGCACTTTTGAAAATCTGATCCTTATCGAAATGCCTAGATGGGAGTTCAACCCTTTGGGGGAAAAATAAATTTCCCCCCCAGTTGAAAGTGCTGAGTACTTTAAAAAAAGGTCATAAGTGAGTAAGAGGATAAGGTTTTATGCTTTACATCCAGAACACACATACTGTTTCTTGTGTGTCCTGAAGAGGGTTTTTATTTTTTTGTGAATTCCACAGTTTTCTCTCTCCTCTAGAGCATCTGGAGATGGGCAAGGCCAGCTAATATGAGGTTTTGAGAACTAATGAGACTACAGTTCTTTTAAGATCTGCTGCACATGAGAAAGTGTGCTTGGGAATCTCAATGGACCTGACCCTTCTCCAGTTTTACTCTGGCATAACTCCATTTACTCCAGTGGATTCAGTCCTGATTCACACTGGTGTGAATGAGAGGAGACTTGATTCCAAGGGCTTTAACAAGCTAGAAACAAAAACAATGTTAATGACAATTCTCCTGTGTCCAAACAGATTAACTGGAACTATAAACAAGAGCCAAATCAGGTTTTTCAGAGCAGAAGCTGAAAAGAGCTGTTCTATTTTCTTTTATGGACCACTGTAAAGTAGATCTTAATATTGAACCATAATACACGATAAAAGTGTATAAACAGATTCATCTAGAACTGTAGTCTTGGAAGTAGTTAGGTATCTGGGATTTTCAAGTGTCCTAAAAAACCCAAATAATTAAAAAATAGGCTTTTTAAAAAGAGAATTAAAATGGGGACACCTCAAAAACTGTTGGACAGCTCTGATAAGCATCCCTGACTCCAGATAGTTCCAATGAGGTTTGGAGAAATATCTTAACTGGATTGAACATCTCAGGGGAACAGGCTTGCTTGTGAAATTTCTGATACTTCCTACTTCTGGTTATGGCGGAAATACTGTGAGAATAGACTTTCATGAAGAAATTCACTATTTGTGCTTCTAGTACTGACTGGGATCTGGGTGTGGAGAGGCCACAAGGAAATGAAAATTAACAACAACAAGAATACATAGTGCTTCTATAGTGCTTTTTCATCAAAGCAAAAAGATGGATGGAGAATTATAATTCCCATTTTATAGTGGAGAGAACAGAGAAGTTAAGGCCGAGAGCCTCAGAGGTATTTAGATGCCTAATTCACATTGATTTCAATAGGAGTTAGAGGCCTATATACATTTGAGGATCTGGGCCTAAGTGACTTGCCTAAAGTAATATAGCACATCAGGGCAGAACCTAGCAAAGGATTCAGCACTCCTGGCTCAGTGCCATTTCTCTTCAAGAGCCCTGATTCCAATGGCAGAACGTTTATCTGAATATTTTCAAAATTGCATAAAAAGGAGTTCAGCTTGAGTTAGAGCCAAGCTCTGAACAGAGGTTTCAGTCACCTCCTGTTTTATCTGAATTGATTTACCTGGCTCTAGTGATACAACAGGTACATTCTGGTTTTAAAGGGAATAGGTCATTGAGACTGGTAACTCTGCTTTTGCTCTCTGGGCACAGAGCCCAATAGTGCCTAGAACTACATTAAGCTCAGTGGTTTCTGCCCATGAACATTTCCTTTGGTTTCTAAATAGCATCCATTGTATTTCAAATGAAACTCAGCTGAAACTGTTAAGTTTCACCTGGTTTCATGTTGAAATAGTTTTAGTTTGATGCAGCTAAGTGCATCACTTCCCTCTCTAGCAGCTAGTCCACACAGAAGGTAAGAGCCTACTACTGCTACTAATCCATAGTGTTACTTGTTTTGCTCAGCAGTAGAAGCCTGTGCTTTCGGTGCTATGGGTCCCAGATTCCGTCCACACTGATTGCCTATGGGGGGGTGGGGGGAGTGTCACAGTAGCCGCAGAACCAAAAAACAGCCCAAGTTTATTCAACAGATTTCTGGAGACTTATCACAACAAACCAAGGCCAAGTTTTGAATTTGTAATGAAACCTGAATCCACACTAGTTTTGCCTGGTTTGGTTTTCACTGGGAACATTTTGCTCTAGTTGCTTCACTAGACAAGTTCCCTTTTATTCATGCTAATGGACTAAAGCACTTTGTCACACTGTTCATAACTGAAAATACTTTTGCCACTAATAAAGCAAAAAATCAGTCAGGATCTATTTAACACATTAGGAGTTTTCCTTCATTTTTCTGTCATACTTCAACAACAGCTAGGGGGTTACATTCATTCCGGGTGTAATTCTGATGGAGTTACACTGGGGGTGAATTTAGCCCACTGTCTTTAACTTCATTAAAAAGGTCTTGATAATATATTTTACAGTTCTTAAACAGTTGGTGAATCTGAACACTAATCAAATCCTTTGAAAAGAGCACTTGAGTGGGATGTTACTAAAACAAGCACACATTGATATTTTACACCACCACTTTCCGTTCTGCTGCGCTGCCAAGAAAGGCAATGTTGCTCATTTCTGCGTTAATAAAGGAGTTCCAGAAAGATGCACTTTCTGCTACAGAATAGGAGCATATTTGTTTTATGAGCGAGACACACTCCATCCCATGCCCATATGCGTGATCTCCAATCTCTACACTGGCCTAATACCAGCCAAAAAGACTGTGAGCAGGATATCTGCACGCAGGGTGTTCTAACACAATGGATCTCCAAATGCTCCAGTGCATAGTTCTCAGGATATTCTGTCCTACAGACCACTGGCAAAGGCCCTGGGAGCTACACTGACAAACTTCGCTCTGGCTCACGGGTTCTCAACCTTTCCCAGCCAGTGTCCCAACAAGCAGCATGCATATCCGTCACAGTGCAACCATATATAAACAAATAATGGCACAACTTCTCAGCTACCTCTTTATTTTTTAAACTCTCATGAACCAATATCTTGAAATCCTTTGCATCAGCTCCCACACCACTCCTGACATCACTTGAACTCCACTTAAACATCATCTTTCCTGGCTGCTGAGAGTTACAGATCCAACTTCTCAATCTCACCTCTCTCTTCCAGTGCCATTCCCCACCCCACTTCACCTGAGCCTGGCTGCTGGGAATGGAAAACATGTGTATCTTTCCTCCCCCACATTTGGTGTGTGTGTTTTCTCAGTAGCTCTCAGACACTTGTCTCTCCACTTCTCACTCTCCCTGAAACACATGTATCAGAAAGAACATTCTCATGGTCACCACACCATTCAACTCCAAGCCCAGGCAGTGTGAGCAGAAACCCAATCAGTGGCACATGTAATTGTGCTGGTAAGAAATGTGCCTACACCAAAACCTGCTGGTAACCCAACATGGTGGAACAACCCACAGATTGAGAGATGCAAGTCTAGCCAACACATTATTATTTATTACTCGAGCTAGATTCTTAAATTGGCACCCATTACTTTAGTATCTTTAGGTCTTCAATGTAGCTGGAAAGGTTAAATTATTGTAAAGCTCAAAGCAAAGAGATCCTAAGAATTATGTAGCCAAAATCTTGTGTTCCTAGGGTCTGTGGGAGCTCTGCCATCACAAGGTCATACAGGTTGATGTGTGCAAAACCCAACAGTTTTAGTTCAGACTTGAGTTTTGCTTTGAAATTTTAGGTTAACTCAAAGTGTAAACGTACCAATTTTTGCCTGGCTTCAGGTTGAAGCCATGCAAAACAACTGAGCTTTGCATTATTTATACCCAGCCCACACCCATCCAAATGTCAGTCCAAATTCCTGCAAACAGTTAATAAATCGTGGCAAATATTACCTGAGTTACGGGTTGGTCACAAAACCTCAGTGACCATTGGCCTGGCTGGGGACTCCCTCTGGAAGGGTAGCACAGCTTTATGTGCTGATTCTTGGGTCTACACGTTTTTTGTTTTTTTTTAAATGTTGGCTGCATACAGGAAAATCAAGGAGCATGCTCAGCAGCTGTAAACTTGCATGCCCTCACTGACTTCGATGGAGCATTGCCAGTTTACTCCAGCTGGAGATCAAGCCCTGAATCTTTGTGGATGTTTATCTGTCCTTCTAATGAAGAGGTTATTCAAAATTTGGGAGATCCATAGTGTGGATCTGAGAAGAGAATTTGACCATCAGTGTTTGCAGAAACTTTAGGACATGTTAACTTAAAAAAATTAAGTGGAAATGTTGCATGCCCTAGTTTGTTGTTCCCCTTCCACCCTCCCCTTGTAATGGAGCAAGTCCTATTGGAAATTTCTCTTCTGTCAGTGAGGGTAGTATTGCACCCTGCAAGACATAACTGAACTTTTAGATCTATATTTTGGAAGAAGAGAAAGAAAGGGGAAAGGGCTAATTAAAACGACCCATTATCTGTTTAGAAACTCAGGTGCTGATCATTCCAACTTTTTCAGGATTGGGCCTTTGACTTTTAGGTCTCAGCAATCCTTATCAAATTATCTCTAACACAAAGATGTAATTGTTCTATGCAGCAGCTGGATTAATACAATAAACCATAACAATTCAGGTCAAATAAGCCTCAAATCATAAGGATTTATGTTTATGTGGTACACGATACACTGGTCTACTGCACCAAGAATCTTTTCTTTGTTAAAGTGCCTAAATATGTATTTACTTGGTGGAAGATTTTATGGTCTATTGGTTTAATAATGCTCAGAATTAGTACAAACACATAAGAATACATCTACTTGAAATATGGTCCTTTGGGGGGGAAATAATAGGCATAGCAAAACATATATAATACACACCCCAACACAGGAATGTTACCATAGCCACATGTACTGTCTCTCTAAAAATTATTAAATAAAACAAGGCCAAATCCTGACAGCTGCTGAGTGCCCCCAGCTCCTAGTGACATCTACAGGAGCATCCTGTGCTCAGGATTTGGACTATATTTCTAAGCTGATTGCGTGTATGTGCATGATCATAATAGACTTATCAGGAACCCCACCCTTTACTCCTGCCACTGTGTTTTTTGTGCCAGAACTGCATTAGACAAGGCTAGCCTGTCACTCGGAACTTTGAATTTCCTCGCTTTAGCTGGCTTGTGTCACACCCTTCAGACTTTACAGACTTACTTGGTTTGCATTTCATAGTAACCCTTTAGTCCCAAGAGCCACATGTGGTGTGTTTTATGGAAAAGAATTTGGGATGTGGCGGTGGGGGGAACGAAAGGGGTTAAGTTACAGTCTTTTTTTAACTCATCACAGTGTGGAAGCTAAAAGAACAGCCAGTTCTTTTCTGACACTATTATAAATACATTGAATTAGAGGTTTATAATTATACTTTCACCCCCTTAAACCTGACTGGTTTTTTGGGGGGGGATATCAACATAAATAGTAAACATTTTTTTCAGCATTACTAACCATCATTTCATAGCAAACAGGTTAATAGGTAGCATAATATACATCTGGTGCACAACAACCCTGTATTTTATTCAAGGTTTTGGGGTGTTTTGGGGAAGAATATGAAGGATTATATTATACTGCAACAGCAGTTTCCTTGGGAAAGTAAATTAGACATATAATTGCAGGAATATTTATAGTTAGTTTAGCTCATATATGGTGTAGGACATGCAGTTGGTTAGTCTTAAGTGTAGCATCATGCAGATTGCATTAATGTTGGCAAATGCACTTTATGTAGAAACAGACTTTATGCTTACAATTATCCCAGCCCAATATGGAGTGTCTCTGACTAGTAAAGAAGAGCTGATGCCTGCCATAATGAAGCCCAGCACTGTTATAGAGATGCCTAACACCAGCTGCAACAAAGCAACCAGCAGCGGGAAACGGCAGCCACAACAAGTGTGGGATTCCTCCTCCTGGCCCGTTTTGGGATCCCCCTTGGCTTTCTTCTTCATTGCTGGCTCCTGCTGCTTGGCTGGATCGGTGCTTTTCTCCCCTTCAGGTGCCTTCCCTGCCTGGTTCTGGTTTTTAAGGGACGTGTTGTTCTGAGGTTTCTTCTCCTCTTTTCTCATGTTGATGAACTTTTTTTTTTCTGGCTGATGGGCGTGTTGAGGTGGGGATTTTTTTTTTTTTTTTTTTTTTTTGTGTGCCCCTGAAGCTTCGCTTTGTGCTGGCTGAGTTGTTCCTGGTATTTGAATCAAGGAGGCTGAACAAATATGGAAAACATTTGGAGCAGATTGTCAGAGCTTCTAAATGCCACATATAGCCCAGAGAAGAGGGGGAATTAAGGGGGGTAGTGAACTGCCAACATGCAGAAGCAGATTGCCTGTGCTGGGGCTGGCTGTGCATATGAGAACTGTGCATATGTAATCATAATCACTGCTTGTGTGAACTTAATTAATATGCAGGAAACCATTGTCTAGGCAGGGGCTGCCTGAGCACATGGGGGATTGATTTGATTTGTGAGTGTGAAATTAACCGGCACAAGCTGATCACCACACTACAACTGCGTTATTAGCACACAGAAGCTAATAGAATAAATCAGTGGGGTGCTGTGCACACAGTATGCAAGTGTGTGATTTTTGCATGCAAAAGTCTACTACCTGTGTGTCTAAGCGTGTGTGTAGATGTGAGGAGACTATGTGTATATAAAAAGAGTGTGTAAGTGACATGAAGAAAATTCAAAGACAGTTTCCTGGATTTCAAGCAATCCAGAATTTGCCATAACTTTAAAAAGCAAGGGGAGGTACCGAATATTTAACAAATAGGAACACTAGGGACTCATCTTAAAAAAACATGTACTCCTTTTGCATGCATTATGGAAAGTAACAAGAACTAGTGACTATGTGCAGGTATTGACGGAGCATAAAGTATTTATTGGTACCTTAGCATTTACTAGGGCTACGCTTCATTATTCATTAATCAAGGAAGGAGCATTATATCACCCTATTACCCCATCGCACTTTCTTATTTATGCTTATGGGTAGAATATACACAGAAGTGTACAGGTGAATGGTATTTTACACACACACACACACACACACACACACACACACACACACACACACACACACAC